>NW_024540420.1:0-108403 GCF_016647625.1 Suillus subalutaceus
ATACATTTAATATCTCTAAGGACTACGTATATCTACAAGGTATCATGGCGTCTTCTTAAGATGAGAATAATCAAGGGGCAGAACTTGAAATCAACTTCTTCCCCCTTCCTTGTCTGCGCAATGTTCGATTTTGGCACATAGGACAATAACAGCATCAAAGCTTGCACTACTGATCAACATCAGGTCAACTCTAACTGGTGGACGAGTATTGACTCTCGCCTTACCTTCAAGAGCATGAATCCACAGGACGAGTCTGCATGTTGCAGTATGGATGCAGTAGTGTGCTCTGTAACCTTCCAACATCGGCGAGTTCCAATACACTCTGCTCCACACCAGAAGGGGCACTCTGAACCTGCGCGATCAGCTGGATTTAGAGGAAGTTAAGGGCAACAGTGAGCACCTGCCTCGATATTCGGAGTCGACCAAGCACATGGCTCAGGTTGTGTGGACAAACGACACCATAATTCGAGCATAGAAACATGGCGGTATGATTACCTTGTTGTAAGTTAGCATGCGACACCAAACAAAGGCCTATAGAAATTGTTCTATGCAGGCATTGTCGATGTATGAATGAAAATGCGTGTCAGCATTCTTCCACAGCCAGCTATAATACTTATATCTAGTGCCCTGATGTCCATCATGGTATCGACAGAAGCCATGTCCTTGACTCGTGCGATGATATTGTTATTTGAAGCAATCCTCGTGTGCTCCCCACCCCGTTGCTGTGCTAGAAAAGTGCCAAAAAGCTGTCCTAGACAAACGATCAATATCTGTGGTCAAAATGAGGAAAGTAGTCGGGTGTGTCGGGTTGAATGATTGGCATGAAGGAAACAACGAGGCAGAACAAGATGGGGATAATAATCCTGCTATATCATGCCTGCATGAGGAAGAGAAGTAAGGCACATGAGGGAATGGGTAATGCGTACAGGAAGCCAAGTGGGCAGACGAACCTTGAAGCTTGAAGTTAGATCACATGCAAATCGATTTATAATGCTGTGAGATCTTGTCAACCCAAATACTAGAGTTACTAGCGCTACCATCAGTGGATTCAGGGCGAGTACGGATGCATTCTTATGGAAAAGTGTTGCCCTCCTCCTCAACGAACCTAAGAAATGCACCGAGCCGAAATAGGAGTATACTGGCCTCGCACTCCTTACACGATATCAATATGTCAACTCGTGCTGGCAAGGCGCGAATAACGCAGCATCAGGGTTGAAATAGTGAAGTCTACAAAACAAAACATTAAGCTAGCCTCTTTTGAAAGCGAACCGACACTTACAGTTGGTGCCGTCAGGGTAAGTCTTCTGATCAGATGCATTGCGGATGGGGTATGCATGGAGCCAAAACTATTGTTGATTGACTTGGACTCTTCGTGATCGCATTCGTGAGTGACAACTCAAAGGCAAGTTGCAAAGCGACCCATCCAGAAGGTGTACACCGCCCGGAGAGAGAAGTATACGGCAGGATGAAACAAAGGATAAAGAAAAAATGTGTTCGGGGAGATGCAGGTGTCTGGATAAATTGCAGATTTGTAGAGGCCTAGGATGACCACCAGGTCATACATACTAAACACTGCGAAACATGTCAAAGCCAGCTACAGCAACCTACATGTATAATGGTGACCGTAACGCTGAATATTTGAAGCAGTGAGCGCTGAAAAAAGTGTCTACCCTCAGAATGCATCTAAAAACCCGTTCAGACTTACGAGATGGCGTTCAACAGGTTCTTGACCTTAGCATCATTGTGTTCGACGCATTGCACGAGTCTTGCGGCAAGGAAACAAAATTCATGGTGCACTGAAAGACATAACGAAGGAGATACAAGTACAAAATAAATAGAGGCAAAGGTGAAGTAGTGGTCCAAATTCTGCAACGCTAACTGTATTAGTGGCCGTTGATATCTGGTTGAGATGCACAGCAGAGAAACAGCACGATCCGAGCCCACCATGGGATGAGTGGAGACTGTACGACTGCTGCACCTGCTGTGGTAGTACCTAGAGCAGGAGGGATCGCAGATGTTGAGGCATCGGCAGGTTGAGTGTGCGACGCCTGGGCTTGAGTTTGTTGCTCATATGCTCGTTTTGCCTTCTGAAATTGTGCCCCCCGAGCAACAACCAAAGTCTAAACAGAAATCAGTAAACCACGGCGGTTATATACGCACGAAGGAAAGACATACCTGCCTGTCCCGCACTGCAGCCACTTCGACAACACGAGGGCTGCTTTGGCATTGCGTGAGTTCGATTTCTTCAGTGGTGTGGGGTTGAGAGCGGAAGAGCGAGGACAGCCGGCTGATGAGTGCGTCTGGACGTGAACTCAAAGGCATTGTGGGATGCGGTTCAGCTTCGTCGTTGGTGTTGAGTCGAGATCGGGGGGAAAGTGAGGAAAGGCGAGCTAGGAGCACACGTGGATCTAACCGTAAAGGTGTGGGGGATTGCTGAAGGTCGTCTGGTGCATCATTTTCAGGTGGAGAGCGGTGAATGAGTGACGACAGGCGAGCGAGGAGTGCGTGTGGATGGAACGTCGAAGGCCTTGAGGGTTCCGGAAGTTCGGTCGCTTCATCATTGTCAGGTCGAAAGCGGCGGGGGGAGCAAGGAAAGGCGAGCGATGAGGGCATTTAGAGAGGAATGAGGGTGTGCACCACCCATTGGGGAGGACTGAGAGCAGGTCTAGATAAGAGCTAAACTAATAGAAATTCTGATTACGCACATCAATATCAGCTTCCCACTGCCGGCAAAAAATGTTGGGGAGAGTTCATCGACACCGCTGAATTGGTCAGGACATCGGGTGGCATCAGCCTGGAATGTTACTGTTATAATGAATGAGAAGGGTTGGAAACACAGCACGTACTTCCAAAAATGACTTGTTCTCGAGCGAAGAGTGTGGAGTGTGCCGTATTCTTGAATCATCTTGAGATGCTTTTCTGTTCCAGTCTGTTTTTTTGTGCCTAACAGCGGATATTGTTAATGAGAGCGAGCGGGTGATATGCCGACACTCGCAATATTGGTGCCAATGGGAAGTAGGAGGTCTTCAAGGCCAGCTTCTTTGAGGATGGTGTGAACGTCCCATGTGTACGCGTTCATGTCTTTGCCAGCAACGACTAGTACCTTTCCATCAGCGGAAAGGGCTGCGGAGCGCAACAGATCTTCGTGCTGGAGGACTGGTCCGACTTGGAGGTTGGTGTTGAGATTCCATAGACGTGCTGTATTATCATCTGCTGCACTTGCAAGGAGGCAGTTGTTCTGCGACAAGGAGATGCAGATAGAGTATGTGTGACCTTCAAGGATGGCGATTTGTTGCCAAGTGGTAGTGTCGAATATCCTAATCGGACCTGACGAACCGGAGATAAGCTTCTTCCCGTCCGATGTCCATGCCAAGCTGTGAACTGGGTTTGCAAAGGGTTGGAGTGTTTTGAGATGCTTGCCCATTTTCGCATTCCAGATTCTTAATATACCCTCTCCACCCGTCGCAAGTTTTGAGGAGTCAGGTGAGTACACCACCGCATGCACCTGCCCTACCTCTAAGATATCCCAGGTTCTGATTTTCAGGATAGCTTTGCCGCTGAGGACATCCCAGACTCTTGCCATCCCTTCACTGGTGTCCACTCACTAGTCGCTCACCATTTGCACTCCAGCAGAATGCATCTACAGTACCGCCGTTTCCTGTCCATTTGGCAATGACCTTCCTCGTCCCGACATCCCACAGCATCACTGTCCCGAAACGGCTTCCGCTGGCAATTATCTTTCCATTTGGAGACAATGCCATAGAGGACTTGAATGAGCCGTCCTCATCTCGCCAGTCCTCGCCTATCTGTGCGCCGCTCTCTAGGTCCCATAGTCGGAGTGAGCTGTCATTCGAACATGTGATGATGTGTCGTCCGCCAGGCAAGTGCACGACACCTGTTACCCAGTCGGTATGACCTTGCATTATATGGCGTGGCTTGATCATTGGCGTTTTACTGGTGGAAGAAGACATGGTCCGCGCTTGGAGACTCAACTATGGCAGATCACGTATACGAGAGAAGTCCCCAGGGATCTTGGAATCAGACCAGGTTATCCGACAAGTGTTGGTGAGTCCAGATGACCTATCTCCTTTCAATATGATGCTTGTCAGAATCACACAAGTCACGACTCACGAAACAGTATACTTACAGGAGTCAATGTCCAATCCTCGCGCACAAGACAGCTTTTGCACGACGTATTCAGGTGCTGCTAAATTCGAGAATACGCAAGAGATCTTTATAGGTATCCAAAGTCGCTAGTAAGCAAGTCGTCAGCTTGAACTGGCTGAAGAGCCTAGAGTATCACTCACGGGAAGCACCTTTCAGACGAGCCCAGCGTGCAATCGCCAGAGATCGATGGGTGCTGGTTGGGAGTCGAAGGAAGTTGGGCAGTCGTTCGTTCATGCCATTTTTTCAGGTGCGTCCCATGTGTTATCCTCATGTTTGCTTCACAGCTTCATTGCTCTGTAGACGAAGCGCCGGGGGTTATGTGCATCTTCCTATATATAATGACTACCTTGATACTTCTAACAAACATTCGACACCATCTTGCCCTCCCTCTCCACTCAGTACGTTTCTTCCAGCCCATGTTCGGAACTCGATGCTGCCAACTTTTTAGGACGTATACAGGCTGTGCGGAATGCCAACGCTATTCGTATGCAGGATAGAGTTGTCGTTCACCAAGAATATCATGGTGAGTAACAATACATTTATTCACCACCTCAAGAAGTCACTTTCCTTCGTGCGAAAGTCGACAGTCCGCTGTATTACATGAATAGAGGGACAACACATCCAGATATCCAACCATGAAGCTTTGAAGCACGACAGCACGGAAGAATATTTACGTGGAGGGACACTGTGAGCTTGATGCTTACTACATCTGACGCAACCCATGACGACAACTTGTTTGTCGACATCGTTGATTGGACACCACGATACAGTTTCGTATATTCTATACTTGGAGATTAACCTTGTCAATCATACGCTCATTCACGTTTTGCTGTCAACGTGACAGCTTTCCACTTTTTTGGTCTAAGCACGCCAGCTCACCTGAGGTCCCATAATAAGTACGAGTACAGACTCGCCAGATAGTCAAGTACAAAGTCAAGACAATGGTCTCACATGTAAAACGGGAATTGACGCAGACACGTAGCTGTTCAGGATGGGATGCAGGTATGTCGGAGCTCTTAGCTTCGCTCACCTATATTTGAATTACTAACTAATCTGGCGATTGCTGACGAGCAACAACACAAAAAAAAATACTCACCTGGATGTAGTCTGACAGTAAAATCGTATACCCTGTACGAACGATGTTAGTGACGAGATAACACGTGGAGTCGTCGCTAGACAGTGGTGGGTTAAAACACCATCAACCAGATGAGACGATGGTCAGAAACACTCACCGTGTAGTGCTATGCCTGAAGCCCGGCCCGGCTCCCCACTCTTTTGGACCCTGGATCCGCATCGGGAAGGATCAGCAGAACTATCACTTTCGTTCAAACTTTACACAACTTTAAGCTTACAGCAGTTTCCAACAATAATGAGATTCGTCATGCGTGTCCGAATTTGGAAAACCGCCTATTTCAGATGTATCATAGTCTCCCTATCGCAAAACTACCATCATCTAGATATCTTATGCACGAGGCATGTCACAAACACCTTCCGAAGATAGTATTGTCATGCTGGAGTCCGAGGATGAACATGATCAGCTCCTCTCCGATAGTCTGCAAACTGCTTCGGAACCTTGTGAGTGTCTGCTACGTTGGTGCTATGAGTTGGCATAGTACTACGGTGGCTGTTTAGGATCACTACGGCGGTAACTTGAACAACGAAACGGAAAGGGCCGAGTCAATGAGTCTGCAAGTCAGTTTGATAATCGAGCTTGTAACAATATAAAAGCAGCATTCCTCGAATCGAAGTGCACTCGGCACCCCAGTGAAACTCCAACAATCACTTCACCGTGACATCAGATCTAGCAATCATGAAAGGATTTTTGTCGCTTGTTCTCGTCTCCATCGCTCTCCTGCAGATGACAGCAGCAGCACCCACTGCGTCAGAGCGCTCCCAAGGTATTTCTGTTGTAGCACCGACATTATTTTCGCATGTTTTACTCACCTTATTGACGACGTAGCGCTCAGAAAGCGTGAGGGCGAACAGTGTATGTCTCAACTCGTCTGTAGTATCTGCACCTGCCTTACAAGAATGTTGACGACACAGATGTCGAGAAGCGGGACACCTATTCAGATGTCGAGAAGCGCAACAAGACTAGGTGTACGATTCGATTCCTCTGTACTCTCGTGTCCTGTCTGACGAGAGATGCATAGACAAAGGGCGTCTCGATGACGACGAGGACGAAGGTAACTATCTATTGCTGGTCTTGTTTTTGAGTGATTTTGTAGCACTGACACTATTTTCGCATGTTTTACTCACCTTATTGACGACATAGCCCTCAAAAAGCGTGAGGGCGAGCAGAGTATGTCTCGACTCGTTTGTTGTATCCGCACCCGTCTTACAAGAATGTCGTCGACACAGATGTCGAGAAGCGCAACAAGACTAAGTGTACGATTCGATTCCTCTGTACTCTCATGTCCTGTCTGACGATAGATGCATAGACAAAGGGCGTCTCGATGACGACGAGGACGAAGGTAACTATCTATTGCTGGTCTTGTTTTTGAGTGATTTTGTAGTACTGACACTATTTTCGCATGTTTTACTCACCTTATTGACGACGTAGCCCTCAAAAAGCGTGAGGGCGAGCAGAGTATGTCTCGACTCGTTTGTTGTATCCGCACCCGTCTTACAAGAATGTCGTCGACACAGATGTCGAGAAGCGCAACAAGACTAGGTGTACGATTCGATTCCTCTGTACTCTCGTGTCCTGTCTGACGGGAGATGCATAGACAAAGGGCGTCTCGATGACGACGAGGACGAAGGTAACTATCTATTGCTGGTCTTGTTTTTGAGTGATTTTGTAGTACTGACACTATTTTCGCATGTTTTACTCACCTTATTGACGACGTAGCCCTCAAAAAGCGTGAGGGCGAGCAGAGTATGTCTCGACTCGTTTGTTGTATCCGCACCCGTCTTACAAGAATGTCGTCGACACAGATGTCGAGAAGCGCAACAAGACTAAGTGTACGATTCGATTCCTCTGTACTCTCGTGTCCTGTCTGACGGGAGATGCATAGACAAAGGGCGTGTCGATGATGATGACGACGATTAAGGTAATTGTCTAGCGCTAGGGTTTTGAGTGTTTTGCTTACTCACTCTGTTCAACACGCAGTTCTTGACAACCTCGAAGGTATGCCTTGAGTACAGTATCGAGTTTCGACACTCTCTAAAATCACTCTAACCTCAGGTTATAGACGTGTCCGAGACTGGCAGTTGTCTGGGTTGTCTCTCTGAGGTCCAAATCTTGCAGATCATCATGGTCCAATAACTACCAAAGTTCGACGACATTTTTATTTATGTATTGCAGTGTACTACGCTGGTCTGCAGTGAATACGACATCTTCGATCCCTTTACCGCGTGATCCTCCTCTTCAGTGTACGTCTCTGGAATTCACCCGAACTTCTGCTATCGAATGACTGAAGTAGTGGCTGGGATTGCGATCAGAGTACTTTGAGACTCGAGATAGCAAACAAACCATCAAGCTAGCCTCTTTTGAACGCGAACTAACACTTACGGTTGGTGCGGTCAATGTAAGGTTTCTGATCAGATGCATTGCGGATTGGGTATGCAGCTATGCACCCAGCCAATACCGTTGTTGATCAACTCGGGGAGGAAATGCTTAGTGATCGCACTCGTGAGTGAGTGATAAGCCAAAGGCCAATCGCAAAGCGACCCGTCCAGAAGGTATACACTGCCCAGATAGAGAAGGATGCAGTGGAATAGAGCAAAGGACAAGTAAGGGAAACGTGTTCGAGGAGATGAAGGCGTCCAGATAAGTTGTAGATTTATAGAGGCCTTCGATGACCATCAGGTCGCACGAACTAAGCATTCTGAAACGCGTCAGAGCCAGCTACTTGAGAGTTTAGCAACCTACATGTATAGTGAAGACAACAACGCTGAACATTTGAAACAGTGTGCGGCAAAAAAACCGGTGTCTGCATTCGGAATGCCCATTCAGACTTACGATATGGCACTCAACAAGTCGTTGATCACGATAATACAGACATTCTGTTTCACGGTCGTGATTCCGTTCTCTGATGACTGGAATCGTTTTAGCAAACTCTGGTTTAATCTAGGCCTCTATGTGAAAAAGAAGGGAAAAAGAGACAAATAAAAGCAGGCGAAGCACACCATCCTTCGCTCACAATTATCGCGTTCGACGCATTGTACGAGTCTCGCTACAAGGAAACAAGACTGATGATGTACTGAAAGACATAACAGAAGGATAAAAGTGGGAAGCAAAGGTGAAGTAGTGGTCCAAATGCTCTAACGCCAACTGTATTGGTCGCCGTTGGTGTGTGAAAGAGATGCCCAGCAAAGAAACAGCACGATCCGAGCACACCATGGGATGGGTAGTGACTGTGCGACTGCTGCACCTCCTGTGGTAGTACTAGTGCCTGGAGCAGGAGGTGTCACGGATATTGAGGCACCGGTAGGTTGAATGTGCGGTGGCGACGCCTGGGCTTGGCTGTGCGATTGGGTTTGTTGCTCATAGGCTCGTTTTGGTTTCTCAAAATTTGGCCCTCGAGCAACAACCAAAGTCTGAACAATCATTAAACCACGGCGATTGTATGCGCACGAAGGAGAGACATACCTTCCTGTCCCGCACTGCAGCCACTTCAACAACACAAGGGCGGTTTGGGCGTTGCGTGAATTCGTTTTCTTCGTTGGTGTGGGGTTGAGAGCAGAAGTGTGAGGACAGCCAGCTGATGAGTGCGTCTGGACGTGAACTCAAAGTTGTTGTGGGATGGGGTTAGGCTTCGTCGTCAGCGTCGAGGCGAGATCGGGACAAAAGTGAGGAAAGGTGAACTAGGAGCACATGCGGATCTAACCGCGAATGCATGGAGGGTTGCTGAAGTTCGTGAGGTGCATCATTTTCAGGTGGAGGGCGGTGAATGAATGACGACAGGCGAGCGAGGAGTGCGTGCGGATGGAACGCCAAAACCCTTGAGGGTTGCGGAAGTTCGGTAGCCTCACTATTGTTGGGTCGAAAGCGGTGGAGGAGTGAGGAAAGGCGAGCGAAGAGTGCATTTACAGAGGAATGAGGGTGTGCACCACCCATTGGGGACGTCTGAGAGCAGAGGTCTGGATGAGAACTAAGTGATATAAATACTGATCAACATCGACTTCCATGCCGTTAAAAATGTTGGAGAGAGTTCATCGACACCACCAAACTGGTCAGGACATCGCGTAGCATCGGCCTGGAATGTTACTGTTATAATGAACGAGAGGGATTGCAAACATGCCACGTACCTCCAAAAATGACTTGTCATTTAGCGAAGAGCGGTGGGGAGTGCTTCTATTTGAGTCTGTATTTTGGTGCCTAAGAGTAAAAATCGTCAGTGAAAGAGTGGGAGATATGTTGACACTCACAATATTGATACTGATTGGAAGTAGGAGGTCTGCAAGGCCAGCTTCCTTGAGGATGGCGTGAGCATCCCACGTGTACGCGTTTTTGTCACGGCAAGCAGTGACTAACACCTTTCCGTCAAGGGAAAGGGCTACGGAGCGCAATTCATCTTCATGCTGGACGGGTGGTCCGACTGGGAGGTTGGTGTCGAGATTCCATAAACGCGCTGTTTCATCATAAGATGTACTTGCAAGGACTCGGAGGCGGTTGTTCTAACTTCTGAGACAAGGAGACGCGGCGATCTGCTGTCAAGTGGCAGTGTCGAATATCCTAATCAGGCCATATTTACCGGAGATAAGCTGCTCGATCGTGTTCGAGTGTTTTGAGAAGCTCGCCCGTCTTCCCATCCCAGATTTGTACAGCGTCTCCGCTGTTATAACACAGACAAAGTCTCAGCGAGTATGATATACAACACTATATTATATTTACCTAGACAAAGTCTAGATTACTAATGCTGTTGCTTGCTGCAAAAAATATGTCAGTCTGAGTCGTGCACGTCAGAATGGAAATGAACGGTATACTCACACAGTCCAGCGAGTCACATAACGACCGCGAGGGACTCTGCCACAAAGGGCGATGAGCTATTAGCAACAATACTTGAAAAAATACTCACCTCAGGCTGGATGTAGTCTGGCGATTGCCGACAACAAAACCATATTCCCCGTGCGAGCGATTAAAGATGCTAGTGACGAGATCATGTACAGACTCGCCAGATAGTCAAGTATAAAGTCATTAACCAGATGAGACAATGGTGCAGAAAAACTCACATGTACAACGGGAATTGATACAGACACGTAGCTGTTCAGGATGTGATACATGCAACTTACGGTATGTCGGAGCTCCTCGCCTTGCTCACCTATATTTGAATTACTAATTAGTCTGGCGATTGCTGACGAGCCATTAGCAATAATACAAATACTCACCTGGATGTAGTCTGACAGTAAAATCATATACCCTGTACAAACGATGTTAGTGACGAGATAATATGCGGAGTCGTCGCTGGCAGACAGTCACAGTGGTTGGTAAAAACACCATCAACCAGATGAGACGATAGTGCGGTGACACTCACCGCGTAGTGTTGTGCAAATCCCAGCCTGAAGCCCGGGCTTTAGAGTCTGCCAGGTGGCTTTCAAACATCCGATTATCGGCAAGGATCAGCAGAACTATCACTTTCGTTCAAACTTTACACAACTTGAAACTTAAAATTAAATTGAATATGCAAATGCACAACTGAATGTACGGAACTGAAATAGGAATTGACAAGGAGCCTACGTCACGGTGGCTGTTTAGGATCCGACCACGGCGGTCACTTGAAGAACGAAACGGAAAGGGCCGAGTCAATGAGTCTGCAAGTCAGTCTGATAATCGAGCTTGTAACAATATAAAAGTAGCATTCCTCGAATCGAAGTGCATTCAGCACCCCAGTGAAACTCCAACAATCACTTCACCGTGACATCAGATCTAGCAATCATGAAAGGATTTTTGTCGCTTGTTCTCGTCTCCATCGCTCTCCTGCAGATGACAGTAGCAACACCCACTGCGTCGGAACGCTCCCAAGGTATTTCTGTTGTAGCACCGACATTATTTTCGCATGTTTTACTCACCTTATTCACGACGTAGCCCTCAAAAAGCGTGAGGGCGAGCAGAGTATGTCTCGATTCGTTTGTAGTATCCGCACCCGTCTTACAAGAATGTCGTCGACACAGATGTCGAGAAGCGCAACAAATGGGCAGGTCATTGTACGATTCGATTCCTCTGTACTCTCGTGTCCTGTCTAACGAGAGATGCATAGACCAAAACAAGCCTGACGATGATGACGAGGACGAAGGTAATTATCTAGTGCTGGTCTTGTTTTTGAGTGATTTTGTAGCACTGACACTATTTTCACATGTTTTACTCACCTTATTGACGACGTAGCCCTCAAAAAGCGTGAGGGCGAGCAGAGTATGTCTCGACTCGTTTGTTGTATCCGCACCCATCTTACAAGAATGTCGTCGACACAGATGTCGAGAAGCGCAACAAATGGGCTGGCCATTGTACGATTCGATTCCTCTGTACTCTCGTGTCCTGTCTAACGAGAGATGCATAGACCAAAACAAGCCTGACGATGATGACGAGGACGATTAAGGTAATTGTCTAGCGCTAGGGTTTTGAGTGTTTTGCTTACTCACTCTGTTCAACACGCAGTTCTTGACAACCTCGAAGGTATGCCTTGAGTACAGTATTGAGTTTCGACTCTCTAAAATCACTCTAACCTCAGGTTATAGACGTGTCCGAGACTGGCAGTTGTCTGGGTTGTCTCTCTGAGGTCCAAATCTTGCAGATCATCATGGTCCAATAACTACCAAAGTTCGACGACATTTTTATTTATGTATTGCAGTGTACTATGCTGGTCTGTGGTGAATATATTCTTACAATTCTGACGACATCTTCGATCCCTTTACCGCATGATCCTCCTCGTCTATGTGATGGATCGGAATAGCCAAGCGGGCAATCTACATCTTGTCGACCTCCATACCAGAGTGGCTAGCGCTAACTCAGTGAAGGGATGCGGACGAGTGTAGATGCATTCTTGTAGAAAAATGTTGCCGGGCCCTGACGCACTAGACAATATTAATCTCTCAGAACTACACCGAAAGATACTGACCTCGCCCTCCTTAAACGATACCAACATATCGATTCGCGCTGGCGAGGCTCGTATAATGCAGCATCAGGGCTCAAGTCTATGAAACAAAACATTAAGCTAGCCTCTTTGGAACACGAACCAACACTTGTGGTTGGTGCCGTCAAGTTCAGGCTTCTGATCAGATGCATTGTGAATGGGGTATGCACCCAGCCAACACTGTTGTTGATCAAATCAAATGTTGGAACAAGTCGAATTCAAAGGTAAGTTAGCTTGATTAGGGCTTGAACAAAAAGGTTAAGCAAAAGCAGTCGTTGCCGAAACACTCGCATGTCTGCAAGGTTGTGTGGGTCGGTCAGAAGGAGAAAGCAGTGGATGAGCGTGTAATAATTGAGACTATGGAAAGGTTCTCCAAATGACTAGAAGCAAAGGTGACGTAGATGTACAAACGCTGCAATGCTAGCTGTATTAATGACCATTGGCATGTGGTGGAGATGCACAGCAGAGAAACAGCACGATGCGAGCCCACCATGAGATGGGTGGTGGTTGTGCGGCTGCTGTACCTGGAGCAGGAGGTGTCACGGATGTTGAGGTATCGGCAGGTTGAGTGTGCGATGACGACACCCGGGCTTGGCCGTGTGATTGAGTTTGTTGCTCATATGCTCGTTTTGCCTTCTTGTATTGTGGCCCCCGAGCGACAACCAAAGCCTGAACAGACATAATTAAACCACAGCGATTGCAAACGCACCAAGAAGAGACATACCTGCTTATCGCGCACTGCAGCTACTTCGACCACAGGAGGATGGTGTGGGCGTTGCGTGAGCTCGATTTCATCGTTGGCGTGGGGTTGAGAGCGGAAGAGCGAGGACAGCCAGCTGACAAGTGCATCTGGACGTGAACTCGAAGGCGTCGTGGGTTGAGGTTCGGCTTCTTCGTCAGTGCCGAGTCGAGGTCGGGGGAAAAGTGAGGAGAGGCGAGCCAGCAGCACACGTGGATCTGCCTGCGAAGGCGTGGAGGGTTGTTGAAGTTCGTCTGGTGCAACATTTTCAGGTGGAGAACGGTGAATGAGTGACGTCAGGCGAGCGAGGAGTACGTGTGGATGGAACCCTGAAGGCCTTGAGGGTTGTGGAAGTTCGGTTGTTTCACCACTATCGGGTCGAAAGCGGTGGAGGAGCGAGGAAAGGCGAGCGAGGAGTGCATTTGAGGAATGAGGGTGTGCACCACCCATCGGGGAGGACTGAGAGCAGAGGTCTAGGTAAGAACTAAGTAATAGAAATATTGATCACGCACATCAAAATCTCCCTCCATGCCATCAAAAAACCTTGGGGAGAGTTTATCAACGCCATCAAACTGGCCAGGACATCGCGTAGCATCAGCCTGAAAATGTTATTGTCATAATGAATGAGAAGGATTGGAAACACGGCACAAACTTCCAAAAATGACTTGTCATCGAGAGAGGAGCGGGGTGTGTACTGTGTTCCTGAATCATCTTGAGATGTCTTCTGTTCGAGTCTGTTTTTTGTGCCTAATAGCAGACATTGTCACTGAGAGAGAGAGTGGGTGTTATGTTGACACTCACAATATTGATACTAATGGGAAGTAGGAGGTCTTCAAGGCCAGCTTTCTTAAGGATGGCGTGAACATCCCATGTGTACACGTTTTTGTCCCGGCAAGCAGTGACTAACACCTTTCCGTTAAGGGAAAGGGCTGCGAATAACAAACGATCTTCGTGCTGGAGGGGTGGTCCAACTGGGAGGTTTGTATCGAGATTCCATAGGCGCGCTGTTTTATCGGGTGATACACTTGCAAGGAAGCGGTTGTTCTGAGACAAGCAGATGGCATAGATATCACTTGTGTGACCTTCAAGGATGGCGATCTGCCGCCAAATGGCAGTGTCGAATATCCTAATCAAGTTAGAACCGGAGATAAGCTTCTTGCCGTCCGATGTCCATGCCAAACTGCAAACCCAGCGATCGTGTTTGAGTGTGTTGAGAAGCTCGCCCGTCTTTGCATCCCAGATTTTCGCAGCCATTTGCAGAACGCTAGGCCAAATTTTTTTCACTACATACATTCGGCAATAAGTCGGGACAACAAACTTTTAACTTCCGACGGACAATCTTGATCTACAACTCGGATGGGACGATACATATCTAAGGAACGAAAGCAAGTTGCTCTACAAATGAGCTTGCTAAATGTCAAGGACCCAACGATTCGTTGTTACACCGGGATTAGTGAGCGGTCATTGCGATATCTTCGGAAGGCATATCGGGAGACTGGCAAAGTTGTGAGGACACCGGTTTGTGCAGGTTGACCCCGCATCCTCGATAGTCTTGATGCAAATGTGAGTTATTACTTATTCTCAGTACTACTTATATCTTGTTTCTCAGTTCCTTGAGGCGTGTATCGAGCGACAACCAGATATTCTCCTCACCGAGATGCAAGATCAACTGCGGGAGACTTGTGGTGTCAAAGTTTCGATTGCAACAATTTCAAGAACAATACGTAGGCGAGGGTTTACACGGAAGAAGGTATGTCATCACTCATGTCCTTACTGATATGTATGATTCAATACAGCACTATCTAGGTAACACGCCCTTCTGTCGAACGCGACGAAGATGATCGAGCTGCCTATAAGATGCTTGTGGGCAAACATTTCCAGCCGGAGCGCCTTGTATTTGCGGATGAGTGTCATTTCAACAGGATTTCCTTACGCCGTGATTTTGCTTGGGCTCCTATTGGAAAGCGCGCGCGACGGCGGGATTTTTTCATACGTGGCAAAAGGTACTTTTTAAGAAACTCTCTTGTCAGTGCCTTGACATTTTGTTAGATATTCAATTCTTCCGGCTCTGTCACTTGATGGTATCCTCCACTTGGAGGTTTTAGATCATTCGTTCTCTGGTGAAGAATTCGGGGATTTTGTCGCTGGTGTATTGGACCAAATGCAACCCTGGCCCATGCCAAACTCGGTGTTGATCATGGACAACGCAAGTATCCACAAAGTCCAAGGTATTCGTGAGATGGTCGAAGAGCGGTGCGTTATCCTTATTTCCTGCTCAAACGATACTGATCTCTCTTTTTTTTGTAGTGGCATGCGGCTCCTGTACTTGCCTTCTTATTCACCTGATTTAAATCCTATTGAGGAGGCGTTTTCAGCTATCAAGGCATGGCTTCGGTCAAACCGTGACTATGTACTTGGGGAGACCGAGGGTCCAGCCTGTGATCCATATGCGTTGATATGGGAAGCTGTATATGGCGTTGTTACGAGTGAAAAGGCTCATGGCTGGTACAAGCATAGTGAATACATTGCGTAGAAAGTGCACTTTTTACTGATTTGGTGCAAGTACCTTGCAGGCGTGTTGAAACTGCCGGCGGTGCTATTTTACTAAGTGGTTAGTTTGCATTGCTGATTGACAGCTTAGGTCAGGAATTCTCCATCTCCCTCAGTCTCGTCATCGCTCTCATACTCGTCATACTCGCCACTTCCATACTCCGATTCTCCTTCCTGCCACATATCATATTCAGTCTCGATAGCACGTTCCTTCCCTTTGTCCTGAGTTTCTAAGCTAGGTGCCTCTGGCTCCTCTATCTCTGGCTCCTCGTAGGAATTGAGGAGTCCAAGGAGCGGCAGAACAATCCGTTTAGCGAAATTGCGGAGGATTCTGGCTTGCTTTTGCCCCATATTGCCAACGACACTCAACACATCCTCCAGTAAAAGCATTACTTGGCTCGACAAAACCACCCCTGCATCTAGCAGGGACATTTCAAGTTCCTGAATTTGCAGTTCCGGTCTTTCGGCATCGATCAGCGCAAGCAACACCCCAATTTTTGGATAGTCCGGCAGTGTTGTGTTAGGGATCTGGGCTGCAGACTCAAAGTGGCACTGTTGCGAAAGCGGTGGAGGACTAGGAGTCTTTGATGTGGAAGCTATGGTAGGATCGGCCGTTATATTTTGTATGGTGACATGGACTTCAGGTGATGATCCCGACCTCGAGTGACGAGGCTTTTTGTTGGCTGGGCCATGGTCGAAATTGAGGCAGTGAGGTGGGTTGTAAATTGTTGCATGACCAAGAACCTAAGGATATTTTATATTTTTTTTCTGCAAGGATGGACATGAAACTTACAATCTTTTTAGCCCAGAGAGTCATCTCGGCGTGATCGAGATGACGATGATTATCATAGCCGCTGGCGCGATCTATGAAACAATGGCCATGGTGAAGCTCACATCGAATGTGGCACTCGAGCTGTTTGTATGCTTTGAGCTGCGTGGAATCCTTGTCAATTGCTGGAGGAATATCGTCTTCACGTGTCCTCTTCTTTGCTTTGGTGGTAGTCTGTTTGGCCTTGGAGTAACTGTAAGTAATTTTCGATTGATGCGACATAAAAAATAACTTACTGCTGCATTCTTTACCTCTAAAGCCACGACTCGTGTATGCACATTGGACACTTTGTGACAAAGTCGATCCATAGCGATACCAAATGCTTCCGCATCGTTTAGGTGAGAAGCTTTACTGTTATCACCTATGAACTTATATACAAGCTGGACTTCTTCAGGAGCATTGAGGTATGCAAGAACGCGACTTTTGAAGTCATCCCAAGGCATGTCAGTCTCACCATGAAATCCATGCTTCATGTCACCTGTAATAACGTCAATGTCGAAACTAAAACTCCAGGGCGCGGTTCAGGATTTGGTCGCAGTCTCGCTGATACCTGGGATGACGCTGGGGCTTTTGGTGATGCCTGGGACAGTTCTGAGGTTGGATCTGATCGCATTGGAGGGTACTCTGGAGCTGGAACTCCTGGTTGCATCCTCGCCAGTTGCATTGGAAGATACTGCTGGTACGGAGGCTGGCCAGTGTGAATGAAGTGTGGGGGATAATACTGATGCTGCAAAGGTGGCGGATAGTGCTGCGGGACGTGCAGCATTTGCGGATAATGTTGTATGAAAGGTTGCTGATGATGTGCTGGCAGCTGTGGATAGCGATGAGGATACTGATGCGGGTTGTGAATATTGCCTGTGCCAGACTGACTTGGAGGGGTATCTGACATAGTAAGTGAGGATGGGCTTGCGAGGATGGGCTTGTGAGGATGGGCTTGCGAGGATGGGCTTGTGAGGATGGGCTTGTGAGGATGGGCTTCAAGCTCGTGTATCAAGCAGTTCTTATAGTTTTTTTTTCACAGTATTACACCATAATATTTACATGTCCATATGCCTGCAGCACACTGTCCGTCGGGACAAATTTATGAGTTGATCTTGCTGTTGGGTTCCAAGCGCACAGACCATGCTTTATAATATATATGTGTTGGTATGAATTACATAATCGCACATCTTCTCCAATAATGGCACAGTCGACGATGACACCTGTAACTCCCCCGACAAGAGGCCTTGTCCTCCCTTGTCCCACTTCTCCATCCAAGGCCTCTTTCTCCTATAAGATGACATTGGGCAGTGAAGTCTCCGATGATACACTAAAATTGTGTGCCAATTTGTTCAGTTCCAACTACGGTATCTGGGGCAATCAGGCAGCTACAATCTCCGAATTTACTGTAGCTGGTCAGTAGTCGAGATGTTGATCATTGGCCATGGCTGAATCATTTACACAGGAAAACAGGTCAAAATGACTGGTTCACGACTACGATCCCAGTGTTTGTCTCACCCGGAGAGTAGTGTTTTGGTGACTTGCTATATCCAAGTCGACCCACTGGAGAGTGAGCATCCTCAACTTTACGGACACACATTTGCCACGGTCTGGGGCTATGGTGAAAATAAAGGTAGCTATCTCAATTTATTGCAAAGCTCACCTTCTGATTTCGTTAAGTTGGCTGGGTGACACAGCTTGTCGTCGATGAAGCAGTCCGTCAGCGATACATCACAACCCACCTCTTGCAAACTCTGAAGTGCCATGCTTTATTCTCTTGTGTTAACATCATTGGTCTCGTCTCGTCTCACCCCGCTGCTTGCAATGCATTGGCAAAATATGCTGGTGAGTTATCACCCTCATTATATTCAGATGTTATGACTAAAATCATGAAGCTGCTAATATAAAGGACATTGAATTGGACTTCATCCGTCAACATGCAGAGGGCATTCTGGCATCTTCCCCCATTAGCTATCTAAAGGCCGCTCAACTCAGGGGTTCACTCTTCCAAAACAGCTGCGACAACGGAGCTATATCATCTGTGTTCACCGAGTTCTATGTTGACCATACTGAGCCTTTAGCGGTGTTGGAACAGTACAAGAAAAAAGGTCAATGGTGCTTGGGTGATCTTCTTGACGGACATGAGTTTCTTGCTGTTTTTCCCATTGCGCCCGTGAGCCCAGTTCGCGACAATAACTAACATACCCTACATATCTGATCAGAGAGTAGAAGTTAAAGTACCGCTGTGTATGTAGTGAAATTTTTTTGGCCTAGTGTTCTGCAAATGGCTGCAATGCATTCTCGAACTTGTTTCCGCCTGTTGCAAGTTTTGATGAATTAGGCGAGTACATCACCATATTCACCCAATTGTTCCCGGTTTGATTGTCAGGATAATTTTGCCGGTGTTGACATCCCAGACTCTTGCTGTCCCATCCCAGGATCCACTTGTACTCGCTTACCATCTGCATTCCAGCACAATGCTTGCACAACATTGGTGTGTCCTGTCCAATTGGCAATGACTTTCCTTGTCTGAATGTCTCACAACCTCACAGTCACAGCACTGAGTCTGTAATCGCCTCCGTTTCTGCTTGCAATTGTTTTTCCATTTGGAGACAATGCCATGGACCACACTGCGCCAATATCGTCCCGCCATTCCTCGCCTATCTGTGCACCGCTCTCTAGGTCCCATAGTCGGAATGAACTGTCATCCGACCCTGTGATGATGCGTCATCTGTCAGGCAAGTGCACAACACCGTTTACCCAGTCGGTATGACCTCGTATCGTCTTGCGTGGCATGATCACTGGCGTCTTACTGGTAGTGGAATACATGGTCCAAGCTCGGAGGTTCAACTATGGCAGATCATGTATACGAGAGAAGTCTGCCGGGATCTTGGAATCAGACCAGGTTATCTGGTAACGGCAATGATTTCTGGCGAGTTCAGGGGCCTATCTCCTTTCAATTTGATGTTTGTCAGAATCACACAAGCCATTGCTCAAGACACAGTGGGCTTACAAGATTCATCCCTACTCACAAGACGGATAATGTATGCAGGTGCTGCGAAATTCGAGAATATGCCAGAGATCTTTGTGGGTATCTGAAGTCCCTGGTAAGCGAGTCGTCAGCTTCAACTGCCTACAGTATCACTCACGGGAAGTACCTTTCAGACCAGCCCTACTATGCTCAATTACCAGAGATCAATGGGTGTTTGGTTGGGTGTTGAAGAAGTTGGGCAGTCATTCATTTATGCCGTTTGTAAAGCTGTGTCCCATGTCCCATGCGTTGTTCATCTGTTCACTTTGCTTGCTGTGTAGATAAAGCACTCAGGCAAGGGGCACCCGCTCGGGAAAAAATGTACAAGAGGCCACCTTACGCCGTTAAGGCCCTCACAGATAGTGTTGTTGGCAGAACTCGGGAGTTTTGCCAACCGGTTTGGCAAAACTGATTTTGCCGGTTTTTGGCAGAACTCACGCAAAATGGGGGTGGCAGAAACTGGCAGAACTCCAGGGTATCCGAGACTCGTGGAGATGTAATTTAGATCTATGATAATAAAATTTGAATCCAGGAGAACATGAAAACTGACGTCCTTAAAGTAAGATGGCGCAAACTGGAGGGCGCCCCCTCGCATCACTGATTGACGAGAATTTTGAGCGCCTGGGATGAGTTGACAACAACTCGAATCGCTACTACTGGAAATGCAAACATTGCGGCGACGCTGATAACTCATCAGGTGCTCGAATCCAGGGTCGTGACAACAACCTACCGAACCATCTTATCAGGCGCTGCACCAATGTAACTGCTCCTCTGCGCCAAGCAACGCGCCTGTTTTTTATGGACAAGACAGGCAACCTCAACACCCCTGATTCAATTCTTACTTCCGCTGCTTCGAATTCCCAATCCGCTTCTGAGTCTGGAAGTTCTACCGCTGTCGTTCCCATCAAGAGACGCAAAGCTTCGAATTTAGATGGATATATTGATCAACCATTGAGTACAGAACAAAATAACCTAGCAAATGCAAAGCTGCTCCGGTGTGTTATGTCATCCAACTTTGAGAGTCAAAGGTTAATCTTGAAACTAGCTTTTTCATTCATGCCAACATTCTCTTCCATGTTGGTGACGATGTGTTTTTCCACGAGTTCATCAACGTAATACGTCCATCATATCATATACCATCCTGTTATGTGTTATCTCGTCACCTGCTCGACAGTGAAGCTGTCCGCGTCCAACAAGAGGAGATAAACCGACTGAAGGAACGTAAATGTCTTACCCTTCTCCTGGATGTATGGGAGGATCTGCTACGGAGGAGCCTGTATGGTTCACTTGCAGTTGAGGTTAATCACCCTCCTGTAGTTCTCGCACTTGAGAACATGACAGGACAGAGGGGCACTGCTGAAAATCTAGTCACTGTGTCTAGGGATCGTCACAGGTACGGGCAACCTGTGCGGGTCACGGGTATGGGTACGGGTCTGGATTTTAAGACCTGTGACCCACCGCATACCCACCACTTCCATATATAGTAATGATTTTGATGTTTGTTCAAGTACTGTTTCTGCACCAATTGTACCAAAGCTACTAATTCTAACTCTTTTCCAAGTTGCAGTCATGCTTTCGTCACTCGTTGTCATCTGCGCAGCAGTCCGCTATCTGTCACTCCAGTCTTATCCCATCTGTTTCCTGCTCTCCAAGGTGTGTGTACTGTATGTTTCATACTGCTAACTACCTTGTCCTTCTTGTCTCGTCAGTCTCATTCTCCCCGTCTTTCGGTCTCATTCTCCCTGTCTTGTCGTTCTTGTTCTTCCCGTCTTGTCGGTCTCGTTCTCCCTGTCTTGTCAGTCTTGTTCTTCCTGTCTTGATGGTCTCATCGGTCTCATCATTCTTGTTCTCCCCGTCTCGATGGTCTTGTTATCCCTGTCTCATTGTTCTCGTTCTCCCTATCTCGTCTCTGTTACGAACTAGGATGGTTCTGATGTATGGCTACTCGATAAGAGTAATCGGCCAAGGTCAGTTCAAAGCTTCGGCGTATACCGAAGTTCAATGGTTCACTAAGACAAGACAAGGAGAGTGTCCTTGGCTTGAATCGAGTTTCAGATGACTTAAGATTGGAGGTCTTAAGCGAAGGAAGTTCCAGGTAAAACCTAGTAAGATTAAAGTAAGAACTACATAGTACAAAGCAAGTTTATATAGCGAAAGGTAACTGCTTTAGGGCTGGTATGATGAAGTCAGAATGAGTCAGAGATAAGAGCGAGTCAGAGATAACAAGAATAGATCACCTAGCAACGGCATGGCGCGATCGTGGTGTAATACAACTGGTGATAAAAGAAGTCTAGCGATCGCATGATAGCGATCATGACGTAATACAAGGTAAGAATAGAAAAATGAATAGGGGCGTACTTGATTGTAACATTACCCCGTTGTTATCGTTGAAGTCACCGATTTCAACAATCAAAATTATCGTAAGCGTCATAGTTGTCGCGATCCCCAGCACATTGAACGAACAGTCTCTCGTCTTCTTCGATCGAGATTTGCTCCATAGCAGCGTCTTTATCAGCCTCCCATCTAGAGAGAGCCTCGTAGAAGCCTTCGTCTGTCCACACTAAAGGGATGGGCTTTTCCCCCTTAAGATCTTTGCAAAAGACAGAAAGGTGTCCTGGCGCGAGATTACGGCATACGCAGCAGAAATACGTTGGGCAGTTCTTGTGACAATGACTGACAAGGTTACAGTTACGACACATAAAGTTATCGTGGGGTTCTGTCTTTACGATGGTGACCGAGGATGATTGCGGAGGTGGGGATGGTGTCTTGGAGTGTAAAGTGTTGTTACAAGAGGTAGGGGAGACGGAGATCTCTCGCTTGAGGGGTTGTCGACGAGTGGGACATATACGAGGGGTTGTTGCCGACGGGGCAAGCGTAGGAGTAGCTGATATGATCGGTACAGTAGGAGGAGTGATATCATTAGACGTATGCTCAACGGGAGTTGGTATCTCAACCGGAGGTGGAACGGGAATTGCGACATGTGGGGATGGTGGTCTAGCGATTGGGTTTGTTGCAATTCATTCAGTGACGATATGGATGGCCTCTCTAACAACCACTTTGGTAGAGGAAGGCATAAGACGTATTGCAGTGTTGCGAATGCGTATATGAAGGTGACGGAAGATGGTTTCAAGACGTTCATCATTAAGAAGTCCTGCGGTGTGTTTAACGAGATTGGTGGCGCAGATAATATTAATGAGAAGTGTGCTAGAGAGGGCTCCTTGTTCAGCGAGGAGGCGATCTATCTCGATAGCGTATTGTTCAGAAAGGAGAGCGGATTCAAATAACGTGTTGGCCTCGATGTCATCAAGAATGGTGAAGTAGTTTGGGGATTTAATGGTTTTGGTCAATGTAACGGACATTGTGGATGGGGAAGTGGTAAGGCTTGCGGACATATTATCAATAGTGTTGGCAATAGTTTGGAGTTGTAGGAGACAGATGTGAAGAGTGCGAAGTTCTGAGAAAGACATCTTTTCGTAACGATTCTTATAACTGGTGAGCTTTCTTATAAGCAGCGAGGATTGCAAAGGCATTGCCGAGGTTTTCCGTAGGGATCCATTCGTTGCTGGCGGAAGAATATCCTTTCCAGGATATGAGATAGTGTCTTCGTTTTCCTGTACCTTTGTGTGATAAGATTGCTTCGACTTCGTATTCTTCTTCATTATCAATGATATCGGGTGGGGGATCAGGGAAGTTAGGACCGTGGATTTTGGTTTCGTGATAGGATGATAGCTTGGAAGCATGGAATGTGGGGGTGAACCTTCCATTGCTTGGGTAACTGGAGTGTGAATGTGATTGGTGATAAAACTGCAGTGATGGTAAAGGGGCCGTATCGTTTTGGGGCGAGTTTTCGCGATGGTAACTGCATGATAAGGTTCTTTCCTGATAACCAAACCTTGTCACCAATTTTCCATGGTTGATACTTCTTTCTGTATGATCATGCGGCCATTCGCTGCATTGCGAGGTTATGACAAGAGATAGCTTCTTCGCGTATCTTCTGAAGAAGGCGGAGCCGTTCTTCTGCGGCTGGTACGGTAGAATCTGGGAGTACATGAGGAAGAGCCCGTGGCTCGTATCCCATCATAAGGAAGAATGGGGATGTGTTGCGAGAGTCATGTTTGCGGTGGTTGTGGACGAATTCGGACATGGGGATATGTTCAACCCATTCTTCTGGGTTATTGCGGCAATAGATTCGGAGATAGGTTTCTAGTTCTTGATTCAGACGTTCAGTTTGGCCGTCCTTCTGTGGATGATAAGTGGTGGAGGCGGCGATGTCATATTTCAAGAGCATAGCAAGGGCTTTAGAGAATTTGGATACGAATTGGGGCCCTCGATCTGAGATTACTTTCTCATGGAGTCCAAAGTGGCGGTAGACGTATTTGAAAAACTTCTTTGCTACGCCTTCAGAGGTGATGGTTTTCATACAAGGGATGAGAATTACCCCCTTCGTAAGTCCATGGTCTACCATGACCATGATAGAATCAAAGCTGTTGCACGGCGGCAAATCGGTGATGAGGTTGACGGATACCTGGGCAAAAGGGGTAGATACAGAGGATGGGATGGGGACGAGTGGGGGGGGTAGTAGGATGAGTATCGGATTTCATTTGCTGACAAAGGGCGCAACCCTCCACGTATTTTCGGATATAAGTTCCCATCAACAGCCACCAAAAGTCGCGTTTAACCAGTTCTTCGGTTTTAAAGCGACCGGGATGTCCCGCAGTGGCATGATCATGGGTGCGTTCTAAAATAGAATGACGTCCTGCTGGTCGGACGTAGGCGCGGTCTTTATAGAATAAGACGTCATCCTTAATCGTCCAGTCAGAAAGAGCCGATTTCATAGGAGGGAGACAAAGGCCGTTCAAAGCATCAGAGGCGGCCTGGAAGATGGGGTCGGTGTCATCAGGATCAGGGTTTGCAAGGGTGGTCATGAGTTCTTGATTGAGAAGGTGGACAAACATGGAATCAGGGAGGAGCATTATATCTTCATTATCAACAGTATCCGGCGCATGATCAGGTCGTCGAGATAAGGCATCTGGTGCGGCGAGTTTGGTTCTTGGTACGTGGTGGAGTTTGATATCATAGCAAGAAAGAAGAAGTTGCCATCTAGCTTGACGATGGGTTAACTTCTGTGCCGTACGAAAATAGAGGAGGTTTTTATGATCGGTGAATACTATTACTGGGTGTGCATTTCCTTCTAGATAGTGACGCCATTCTTGGAGCGCGCGAATAACGGCGAGGAGTTCCTGATCGAAGATCTGGTAGTTACGTTCTGCAGGGTTCAAAGATTGAGAGAGATACCCGCATGGGTGATATACGCCGTTTTCATCAGTTTGTAATAGAACAGCACCGGTTGCAACAAGAGATGCATCGGTAGCAACTGCAAACTGTCGTGATGGATCAGGGTTGCAGAGGACTGGTTGTTTAAGAAAACACTCTTTAAGTGTCGTAAATGCGTCTTGACAGGGTGAGGACCAAAGAAAGATGTTATCTTTCTTTGTGAGATCGATAAGGGGTCATGCGATATCAGAATAATGAGGGATGAAGTTTTGGTAGAAGTTACAGAATCCGAGGAATGATCTGGTTTCTTTAACGGTGGACGGGGTTGGCCAATCGCGAATTCCATCGGTTTTAGCAGTATCCATAGCTACGCATCCTGGGCGAATAATCATACCGAGATATTCAACCTCTTGCGCATCAAAGGTACATTTCTCCGGTTTCTGTTATGAACTAGGATGGTTCAGACGTATGGCTACTCGATAAGAGTAATCGGCCAAGGTCGTTTCAGGGCTTCGGCATATACCGAAGTTCAATGGTTCACTAAGACAAGACAAGGAGAGTGTCCTCGACTTGAATCACGTTCAATATGACTTAAGATTGGAGGTTTTAAGTGAAGGAAGTTCCAGGTAAAACCTAGTAAGATTAAAGTAAAGAACTACTTAGTACAAAGTGGGTTTATATAGGAAACGGTAACAGCTTTAGGGCCGGTATGATGAAGTCATAAGGATGAGTCAGAGATAAGACGAGTCAGAGATAAGACGAGTCAGAGATAAGGCGGAGTCAGAGATAACAAAAATAGATCATCTAGCGACGGCAAGATGCGATCGTGATGTAATACAATGGTGCAAGAAAGGGAAAATGAATAGGGGCGTACTTGACTGTAACAGTTTCAGGAAGAGTCGTTCTTCGCGAATCTTCGTCAGAATACGACGGGTACGAGCGTGGTGTTCTTCTAGGTTATCCGAAAAGATGAGGATATCATCCATGTAGATTACCAGCCATCCTTCATTAATTTCTTATTGGAATGTGCGATTCATGTAGGCTTGGAATGTGGCTGGGGAATTGCAGAGTCTGAAGAACATGACATTCGGCTCATAGAGTACGAATTCCGTGGTGAATGCTGCTTTCCATCTATCATCAGGGTGAATGCAGATATTGTTATAACTGGATCGGACATCCATCTTGGTAAAATACTTTGCTCTGTGCAACCGTGCAACAAGAGATAAGGGAAGTGGCAATGGATAAGCATTCTTGATCGTCCAATCATTGATGTACCGATAATCTTGACAGGGTCGGAGGTCTCCGCTTTTCTTTCCTACAAAGAAGAATCCGCTGGCTTGTGGCGATTTAGATTCCAAAATAAAACCTTTCTTCACGTTTTCATCAATGAATGCTTTGACTGTGGTTCGTTCAGCAATGGAGAGAGGGTAGATCTTCGATGTCTTGGGAATGAATCTGGGTTTCGTTTCAATACGGTGGTCAATACCGGGTCGTTCGGGAGGTAGTTGGTTAAGACCGTCTTTGGCGAAGATGTTGGTGAAATCATGTAGATAGGAGGGTACGAGTTCTTCGAAAGTTTTCTTCTTTTGTTCTAAGCCCGCAGCTAGAGCGAACTGCTGAGCTTTGTTACTAACTTTCGCGTATTCTGTGGGCCGTGGCAGGGGCTTAACCGTGGGTTTCTGTTCCGAGCGACTGGTTCCATCTGGGGTTAATGGTGTATCCATGGTAGTGTTTGAAATTACCCGGAGTTCAGATGCGTCAAGGGAATATTCTACCAGGAATTCGTCATCATCTAGATTGTACATAGAGACTTCTCGCACTGGTGCAGCAAAGTTCTCTTGTGTCCAGACGTCTTCCTTGGTATCAAAGGTTTCATCGTCTTCATCAGGGATGGGGAGTAGATCGGGGAGTGAGTCAGGGATGGGAAAGACGGGTGGTACTTCTTCGTCAATGATTTCTTCGATGGTCGCTTTCGGATAAACAACAGGGGTTTCGATAACTGGTGTTTTCCTAAGTTTGGATTGCTTCCAGGTCCGGTCGATGGGTTCTCGTCGAAATAGAAGTGGAAGGTCGTTCTTCTTCCTTTCTTTGTCAACTTCTTCTTCAACTTGATTACTCTTCTCCGTTCGAGGGAGGACTAAGGTTTTGGCTGCCCAGTCAATAACTGGGTTCATAGCCCGTAGCCAAGGAATTCCAAGGAGGATTTGGTCTCTTCTACCTAGGCGTGTGACGTTGAACTTTCCAATCATGGTTCGTTCGTCAATCTTGATAGTGAGGACGCAGTATCGGCGTATGGCTCCGCTTTTGGAATAGCTTCCATCGGCAGTAGTAACTTTGAAGGGTTTACTGAGGGCGTGGGTTTGGATCTTGTGCTTCTTGACGAAGTCTTCTGAGATAAAGGTTCCGGCTGCTCCGGAGTCGATTACTGCGGTGGTTTCAATGGTTTTTAGACATGTTTTCGAAATTAGGGAAATGGGAACCCGAAGTTCTTTTCGTTCACCAACTTTTCGTACAAGTCTTATGGGTACATTGAGAGATACTGACGTTGATCCAGTCTCCCATATCAAAAATCCTCGTTGAGATGACGGACTTCTGCTTCTTCTTCTTCTTCATCGCTGCTCTCTACTTCTTTGCGGCGTATCGGGGTCTTCCCTTTCTTCTTCTCAGGACAGTTTTTGAAAAGATGTCCGGTCTTGTGACAGGTGAAACATTTTCCAGTCCGGAAATGTTCAGCGCGTTCTTCTTCAGAAAGCCGATCAATCACCATGGCATTGGGATCTTTAGATGGTACGTATCGGTTAGATCCGAAGTTCTTCTTCTTCTGGGGTTGGTGGCGCGCCCTGATGGCGTTCAAGTGAAGGCGTGAGTTGTCGAGATTAATGCAGGTGGTGAGGACAACTTCGAAGTTGTCAGAGATGTCACCCGTGCCATAGAGACGAGCGAGCAGTCCTGGATGTAATCCGTCTAAGAAGAATTGCTTCTTCACGACATCACCTTGGATTCCTGCCCTCCGCGTGAGCATCAGGAATTCCGAGATATAATCTTGGAGTTCAGTCTCTTGTTTCAAATTGCGAAGCTTGGCTAACGCGGTTCCTGAGGGGTCAAGTGGTCTAAATGTGCTTTTGAAATTGGCAAGGAATTCAATCCATGTGCCGTATCCTTTGACGAGGCCTACGGTAGTCTTGTTGTTGGGATCCTGCGCTTGTCTGAGGAAATCTTCCTTCCAGTAGCACGCGTTCCCTTCGTTCATGAAGGAGGTCACGAAAATGATTTTCTGTTTGTCATCGACATAGATCTTCTCGTTGATATTGAGGTAAGACATGCACGACATTAGGAATCCTTCGGATTTATCTCTATCCCCGTCAAAGACTGGGGGAGATCCGATCTTGATTTCAATGGGTTTGGAGGAAGACATTGGGGGGTTCAAAGGTGGTATGGGTGGTACAGCACCTAGGTTCAAAGCGCCAAAGATTGGTGTTAATGACGTCAGCTTGTTTCAGCTTCGAGGGACCTGGAGTTCTATCTGTCATGATGACCAGGGTTTGTTCTTTCTGGGTTACAGCGCGTGATGGCGATGTATTCGTGGAAGACTTTAATCTTTTGTTACGAACTAGGATGGTTCTGACGTATGGCTACTCGATAAGAGTAATCGGCCAAGGTCGGTTCAAAGCTTCGGCGTATACCGAAGTTCAATGGTTCACTAAGACAAGACAAGGAGAGTGTCCTTGGCTTGAATCGAGTTTCAGACGACTTAAGATTGGAGGTCTTAAGCGAAGGAAGTTCCAGGTAAAACCTAGTAAGATTAAAGTAAAGAACTACATAGTACAAAGCAAGTTTATATAGCGAAAGGTAACTGCTTTAGGGCCGGTATGACGAAGTCAGAATGAGTCAGAGATAAGAGCGAGTCAGAGATAAGAGCGAGTCAGAGATAAGAGCGAGTCAGAGATAACAAGAATAGATCACCTAGCGACGGCATGACGCGATCGTGGTGTAATACAACTGGTGATAAGAGAAGTCTAGCGACGGCATGATAGCGAGCATGACGTAATACAAGGTAAGAATAGAAAATGAATAGGGGTGTACTTGATTGTAACAGTCTCATTCTCCCCGTCTCATCGGTCTTGTTCTCTCCATCTCGACGGTCTCAACAGTCTCATCATTCTTGTTCCTCCCGTCTCGTTGTTCTTGTTCTCCCCATCTCGTCTCATTCTCCCTGTCTCAATGGTCTTGTTCTCCCTGTCTCAATGGTCTCATTATCCCCGTCTCGATGGTCTCATTATCCCCATCTTGATAGTCTCATTATCCCCGTCTCATTGTTCTTGTTCTCCCCGTCTTGTCGTTCTTGTTCTCTCCATCTCGTCTCATTCTCCTGGTCTCATTGGTCTCATTCTCTCTATCTCGACGGTCTCAGTATCCCTGTCTCGATGGTCTCGTTCTCCCCATCTTCCATACCCGTACCCGTGTCCATGGTGTCTTCTTACTTGAGGGTCTTATATGTTAAACAGAATACAATGACTATCACAATTGTATTCTTTAAGACTAAGGTGCCAGCTCCTCAAGTTCATGGTCAATGGATTTTCTACTTCTCGGTTGATAACGTGGTGTTCGTGGGTGGCCAAAGGGTAATAAATTACTTCTTTGCTAGATCACTTCTTGATAGTAAAGGAGTATATATATTTTGTCAGGTTAACTTAAACCTAGTAGGTAATATGAACCTCTCTGAACTGAATGTGGCACGAATACGTAAACGATGGATAAAACAATAGATTATTGTATAGGCAATCCCTGTAAGATAGTATACAATCAATCTAGACTAGTGAATATGATTGTTTTCAAAGGCAACTTGTAGGCCTTCACTTTCTTCATGATCTCACAGTGTTGAGACAGAAAGTG
Organism: Suillus subalutaceus; assembly: GCF_016647625.1. Taxonomy (NCBI): domain Eukaryota; kingdom Fungi; phylum Basidiomycota; class Agaricomycetes; order Boletales; family Suillaceae; genus Suillus; species Suillus subalutaceus. The sequence continues at coordinate 29,535 of NW_024540420.1, forward strand.
GGAAAACTCCTGACTTCAAATTACTACGTTCCCACACGGTTTGGGCAAAGAATGGAAGGGGAAAAACTTATTATATTATGTGAGAATGGAGTTAGAAATCTTACAAAGCATGACGAATCATGACAAAACATGATGAGTCAAGCTCAATCTTTACAAATCATGATATCTACCAGTCACATGACATGCTTACAAACATGCTTGGTGGCTGAAAAGAAAGTCTGTTGGCTGAATATGCCTGAGGAAAATAGAAAGAGATGGAATGTCATAGAACAAAATAGAAATACATGGAAAAATGGAAGTGAAGTTTGAAAGTGAAAATACTAGCTAATAACTAAGGGGAAAATGATGGGGTAACTTGGTGATAGGATACAGTAGGGTCTATTATACCTTCCTCATCACACCTCTTGTGTATCTGTCATGGTATGAGTTGCATACCATGCATGACACCGGTCATCAGGGAGTCTAAAGATTCATCCAATGACTCTGAACAAACTGACATGCCGATGGATTCAGATCCACTGCTGTCATTGGAGGAAGTACTGTAACTGTCATCTTCGGAGTCTGGTTCTTCAAGGAGCTCATCAAGTGCGTGCTGCACAAGCTCTACATAGCGGGCTAATACAAGGTCATCGTGTGCATTTTTTAGGGCTCATAGTTGTTGTTTTTGAAGTGATATGCGAGGCATAAGTAGTGGGCTGATCTTATCAGCATAGTACAGTGATGTGTAAGCAAGATGGAGTTATAATTCGGAGTTTTAATGGTGTCGTCCAAGTTTCCAAGTGTTGTCTGTTCCATATCGGTTTTAACTTTGAATACCACTGTTGACTCATTGAGTGGGCATGTTGAAAGGTTATAGATAAGTGATAACATTAATCGGACTTAGCTTCAACAAGCAGCGCTTGCTTACATAATATGTTGCGTGCACATCAGAAGTATTTTCTTTAGCTTCACACCTCGGTCTTCGACTTCCGAGACTGAGACCCAGTGAAAACCCAACATGATCAGGTTGGGCAAGATATGATAATCCTGTAATTACATAATATGAAAAATGAGGAGCTCTGAGATTTCCGATCAAGACGCGTTGCATCACATCATTATCACTGTACATTGCATTGTTCTCGTATTGTTTGCATTGTTTTTGCATTGTTTGCATTTTTTTGCATTGTTCTCACATTGTTCTCACATTGTTCGCATTGTTCTCATTGTAATTCCTTGCACTGCGTGTGCACTTCTGTTGGTGTGTCGTATTGACATCATACAAATGCTAGAGTATGTTCAATTTTTTTCGACCAAGTCTCTGACTGTATTTCTAACCTTCTTCACAGCAAATCAGATACACAACCCCTTCCCCAGTCCACACGCTGGCTTCAAGCTCAACGATTTCTTATCAAACGAGGGACCGGTGAAGCAGAGGGTTCTCGGGTTGGATGGGGAAAATGTGCTTGCGCACAAGCCCAAGTACATCTCATTTTTGTGACTATTCAATAAATTACTAACTGACTTTGTATGCAGCCTGAAAAGGGTCAGACCTCAAACAGGGTCCTTCATACCCTCCACAGCAGCTCAACAGGCAAGTCGAGCTGCAACTTGAATACGATCCTCCTGGTGGAGTTGATCATGATCATGAGGTTGGGGACCCTTATGAGCTTCCGCCCAACACACCCCCACCAGATGCACCACCACCCAATGAGCCCCACATACCACCTGTCAAGCCCGACACACCACCACCCAACACACCCCCACCAGATGCACCTCCACCTGACGAGCCCCACATACCACCTGATGAGTCCCACATACCACCCAATGAGCCCCTCCACCCTGTCTTTGACATAGATAGGCTTGAGGAGGCTGCTATTCTGCCGAAGCAGAAAGATGCCATAACCTTCATAAAGCTATTACGAGGGGCGTCTTTGGATGATGGAGTTGCAAAATTGGATGATGCTGCATTGAGCCAATTGCGGAATCCATACCAGACACGTCTTGAAATCAACAGCAGTGCTGTTCGGCATGGGATTACATCATACTTTGCATTAGAACACTCTGCAATTAATGCATACGAGACTATCTGATGCTCCGCTATGTGATCCTTTGAAGGCGACGCAGCCAATGTACCTAGTTATCATAATATTGAACGACTTATTGCAGAGTTCACTGGAGTCAAGTCAATTGAGCACGATATGTGTCCGGACACCTGCGTCACATTCACGGGTCCCTTTGCTGAACTCACAAATTGTCCTATCTGCGATACAGACCGCTACGACCCCATCAAGCTTCGTACTAGTGCACATAATGCAGTAACATATATCCATCTCATACGGGTAGCCAAGCGTGACAATGTACCAATGGGGACGGGCCATCCCATGTGGGCCCATGTAAATAATTGTACCACGATATATGAGTGGGCCGAGTGAATGTGTGTACCCGAGACACATGGATGGGCCAGAGGTATATAATATAGACAGTAGTATAGGAATGTACTAGTATATAGGACATTTTGAATGATGAATCTGGTGTACAATGAAGACGAGTGGGCCGGACGGATGTGTACCCAAGGCAAACGGATGGGCTGAGTGAATGTGTACCCGAGGCAAACAGATGGGCCGAGGGTATATAGTATAGACAAGTGGGCCGAGTGATTGTGTACCCGAGGGGAACAGATGGGCCGAGGGTATATAGTATAGACAGTGGTATAGGAATGTTGGTATATAGGACATTATGAATGGTGAATCCGGCTTACAACTGAGACGAGTGGGCCGAGTGATTGTGTACCCAAGGGGAACGGATGGGCTGAGGGCAGGAGATCTAGTCAAATTTCATCATCTGGTAGGTACATCACCAGGTGCATCAATGATCTCACAAGCCTATCAGCCGGTACATACAGCATCAGGTAAATCCATGATCTGGTACATCGATCATCTTATGGGCCTATTGTCCAGTACATCCACCATCCTGTATGTCTATCAGATTGCATCACTTCATGACAAAATAATGACTGGTTGCTGCCTCCAGTTCAGGTAGACTGGGATACATTTTTTCGTCTATTTCTGGGATTATGCTACTTATTGACCCAGGTCCAGGGTGATCTGGTTGTGCAAATTATTTGAGATTCAACTGACACCAGGAAAACACTTTTGCCAAAAGCACCAGGCAAGTGAATACCGATTGGAGTAGACCAAAATAAAATTTGCCAGCCATATGTGTATACTCATTTTCTGGACTCCGGCACATAGATAGATGTTGGATATAGCGACCAGTACATCCGGGATACACCATCCAGGGCAACTTATCATGTGTATGGGAACCATTGTGATACATCACTTTAGACTGGTAGAACTGGGATGTGAAAACTGGTACATCTAGCACACCTTCCGGTACAACCAATTGTGTGTATCGCTGCAAAAGTATAATAGTGCATAGTGACGATGGTTTTGGAAGCATTAGTCTGGATCAACACCAACACCTGTAATGCATCAATTCAGTAGATCTCAATGGGTGGTCTCCCCCAGAAGGACACTGAAATATTTGTGATTCACCAGACCATCTAAATAAAATTCACATCCGAAATATGTATAGGAATGCTTGCATGTATAATCACTTGTCTAAACATGTGTCGTCTCAACCGGGTCAGTGCATTGAACATTGCCATATTTTGCATAGTCTGTCCTCGGAGTTCCGACAAAATTATGGATGCTATCTCGCATGTACCATGCAGTGACAATCCGGTTTCCCTCTTCCATGTGCATGTGATGTCTCACAAAGCGACATGATGAAGCCAACATTGACCCGGAGCCATATAGAAACTTGATTCCAAGATTCATGAAATCCATTATGACCGAGTGATAAATACCTGCAGTTGTCATGATATCAAATGCCTCCGGTCGACATTTCGGATCCCTATGAGGTGGTGACCGGCGGTTGCAAATGACCGACACCACATTGAAGACAGATGTCCAATGTTTTAGATGATAGGTCATATCATGTAACCGATGTCGGGTCGCCCATTCACCCAACCTGACTTGGGTTTTGATTCCAGCCTGATAAAGATTTGGGTGCATGACCTGAAGTGCAGTGGAGACAAGGATACCTGACCTTTGAAGGGAGGTCATGATATTACGACCAACATCACCTTTCAATGTGGCCGATACATCCGGTGAGAAGCCATCTTCCGGATCAAGATTTGGGAAACCATGTTTCTACAATACTTCAGACTGGCAACCTCAATTCATATGAACCGGACATACCTCTCTTCCTTGCTGAAACCATGCTGGCGATATATTGATACAACCGGTTGTGATCTTCCCATCCAGACTCGGATAGAAATTGGACTTGTGGGTCCTCCATTCAGTGGGCTTGCCGGTTGTGATGCTACTATCCAACAAATTGCCCATGGAATTTGTGGCACAATGCATATCAGTCTATGAATTTGTCATATTCATCCAGATGAGATGACATAAGAAAGAGATGCCGATTAAAGACAGACCATTATCATACCGGTCATTGCACCAGGCAAATACCAGACAATAATTCTGCCTCCGGAATCAATTATGACACTTGGTGTTGTTAAGACAAGCTGTTCTTCAGGAGGGAATTTATCCAAAAGAGTTTGCTCTTGTTTCTCACTTTGACCGGATTCATCTTTGGCCAGGGATTCATTGTATCTGACCATGTCAATTTTAAGATGCACTGCCAGCAAGCCACTCAACCAGAAATGATATATATACCCGGATACATACCAGTATTACAGTAAGCAATGGCCAGGACATTGGCAAGGTTCTCCAAAGCAATACAGGTGTCGATGTCCAAGAGTCCAATGCCCATTTGCTTTGGCTGTTGTCGATGAATTTTGGACATGAAGGTGTCATAAACCAATTCACTGGCAAGGTGAGTCTGGTATAATGCCCAGTCTTGTGGGATTGTTGTCATGTGTCGGGGAAATAAATGAGTGGTTCAAATATGAGGACAGAAAAGGGCACTGGTCTGATCAATCCCTGACCAGATAAGGATGAGCCGGAATTAATGTCACATTCACATGACCAGATTTCATCTGCAGAAATCACCACCCATTTACATTGCAGTTGAATATAATACGCTGTATGACATATATGCTGCATGTATGCAGACATCAAATTGTGCTTGACCGCACTGCAGATGCACTGTCTTCTGTATTCAACCAGTCCATGAGTGACTGTGAAGACACCACAGCCCGTGTGATTTCATCAACTGGCCCAATTAATCCGGCCAACCTATCACTTGAACGTATGAGGTTCGTCATCCTTCCCTGCAATATTTCCAACAGCTCTCTACCAATTGTCATCTGACGGCACTGCGCAAGAGATGCCGATCCGATTGTCTCCGGTAAATGAACTGGGCCACACTCAAGCATATATGGAAGCAGGCCAGTTTCCACATGATCAGGCTATTATGATATTGGATGTCAGATTTAGTGAGGATCTGGTGGGGGCTGTCAAGATCTCGACGACTCACAAGTTCTGAAAAATGGCCCTCAACCAACTCCATCACATCTTGAACCGATGACTTTGGCAATATGTCTGACACCCTGCAAGAGCCAAGGTTTTCCTGCCACCAGGCATTGAAGTAGTCTGGCATATGAGCAATATCATATTCATCTGACATGTTACGATCCACAGAGATGCTCAATGCTTTGACAATATTTGAGTACAAGGAATATCAGGATGACTGGATGGCCGGATGGCCGGATGGCCGGATGGCCGGATGACCAGATGACCGGATGACCAGGTGCTTACCTCCATTTCCCGTTTCATGAGTGTGTGAAATTTTTCTGCATATCCAGGTGTGCCGGTGGCACAACTCTTGTCAACAGACAGGCGCATGGCCAACAAGCGAGAATTGGCATAGAATAAAGCGCGAGAAATCTCTCCAGCGGTGATCTGACTATCCGAGTAGGCGATGATGACTTGGTCAGAGGGAACCAGTTTTCCAGTGTTGTTCATGGAGAGTGAATGAGGATGTTGTTGTAGTAGTACAAAGTGGGATTGTTTGCACATGTCTGATATAATTATACATTGGCCAACCTGGGAACTATTCAACTGGTACTATTAACTGTCTGACAACCGGTCCTTCCAGCTGAGTTACCAGAATGATTTTCCGAAAAGAATCCGCTGCATGTGCAGCTAGTTGATGATATATTTGAGATTGTCTGGCAGCATAACATGCATGTCCGGTCAGCCCAGTGGACACAGCATTGTCCTTGTGACCAAGCCATTGCTTGGCCTTGTGGTTGAAGAAATTGATGGACCACTGCATTTCATGCTTGACAAGAATGACCTCTTCATTCCAACGATCACAAAGTGCCTTTGTCCGGAGCCAATTCACCCGGTAAACTATTTTCAGGGAATGTGAGACTGGACAACCTGATATCACCGGATGTGGTGGATACTCACATTCTGTCATCCAGTCATTTCCGGATGTATCTCCCTGAACATCCATGCACCAGAACCATGCGAGAGTAGCGTCCCTCTGGCCACGTGCATTTGGATCTGCCACTGCAGCACTTGCTTTCAGGTGTTCTTTCTTTAGCGGAAGATATTTCTTCAAGAGGTCGTGATCCGGGAGTTTGACTAGCTGCAACCGGCACTTTGAATATATCCTGGCATTGAGATTTACTGCTTTTTCCACTGAGCGAACTTGGGTCCATGCCCTGGTGGAGGAGGCCTGTGACTTAGCTGACCGGACAGTATTCCGGAATATAATGGCTTTATCTCCCAAATGAACTCTAATTGCATGGAGTGCATCATTGGCCTGGCCTTCATGGAGGGCAGTTTCTTCTTTCATGAGATCAGTTAGACCCAATTCCTTGCATCTGACCATACCAAGGTTAGAAGGCAAAGGTATGATGGTAAGCTCTGGTTGAAATATGGAGGCATGATGTATTTCCGGATCCGGATTGTGATCACGATCATCGAGATCAGAATAATCTTCATCAAGTGAATTGTGAACCCTGTCTACCGGAGAATCCGGTTCATCGGCATCGACTTCAAATCCAAGATAAGTAGGTGCCATCTCGAGAAAGCCTGTAATGCGAGTTTGTAGCTTGTCCCTGAGTCGGGCTACTCTCAGTAATTGACTGTCGGTTGGATGCCTGCCGAGCCTTTTCACATCTCTAGAGAGAGAGACTTGGGATTCTTCTATGGTGAGACCGGTTGCAAGCCAAGTGGCAGCTTCTCGTTGACTGAGGGAACCGGTCACTAAATGATCAGGATGATTTTGAGCCTGCAGCAGGTGCAACTCCTGCTGCTTTCTAGTTGGAGCTGTACATCATGGCATCCAAATAATAATCAGAATGTGATCAGGCCCGGATGAGTAGTAGTAGAATTTGACACTTGCCCTTTTCCAACCTGACCTCATAAATGTCCATGGCTGCTGGATCCTCCAGTCTGTTTGCCTGAGCAAGTGCCTCCTCTGCCTCCCAAAGAATGACCATGTCAGGGTGAGCCATCTCATTAATATTTTGGAATGAGAGTTTGCTCTCTGCAGCACCCCTGGCAGCCTCCTTGAACTTTCTGCAGAGAAACTTGGCTGCAGGGCAAGTGAGCCGGGAATGAATTATATGAGACCGGAAGATATCTGTACATCCGGAGGTTGGCAACTCACTTATGCGAATCATTTTTATAAAGTTGCAATCATTCATCTGATAATCCAATACCTCCTTGCGATGTGGAGTTCCCATGCCCCTGGCTGATGGAGAGATTATGTTCAAAGATGCCCAGAGTGTTTCCATGATTTCTCCATCTATCCTGCCGGTCCCATGAATGAAATTTGATGCATACCGGACATAGCAGCTGTCCTGATGGCCATGTACATGCCACTAAACCTATTCCAGGAATGATATCCATGCCAAAGGGGATGGAAATATACATGCTGGATGCGATCCAGTCCTTGAAAAACTTATTATACTGACAATTTATGTCATAGAATGTTATCGCGCTGAGAGATTCCATTGGTATTGTAGTTGAGTGCTTGACTCAAGGCGTAGTTCATGTTCATCTGCCTGATTATTTTGGGTGAGATCAGTGAGACCAGGAATGCATGTAACTAGATGCAATACATATTCACCTTTCACCCTTCTGAAAATCCACCATGGAATGTGGGACAAAACATCCATGCCGTGCACATGCACATCCTCCTATACCAGTGGCCTCCAGCTTTTGCCGGGAGGCATTTGCTTGATTGACTGCGTGGTGATTGTTGCAATCTGACTTTTGGACACGGTCTTGGGCAATAGACAAATGACTCTTGTATCTTTCATCTCCAACCATAAATGCAAGACCATCCATCAAGGGTACTTCATCGGATGGATTCACCGGATGAAGGTGCTTGGCTTTAAAATTACCATCCATGACTCAAGTCCTGGTGAAGAGCCAGGAAGGTGTGTCGTCGGGCTGAGTGGTTGTACCGGTTGACAGGTCCAAGTTTATCCCCGGTTGAGGACATGCAGGACAAAATAGGGCGAGATCACCAGCCATTGGCTCATTGTCTTTGTGGGCAAACCCATGCCACTTGTAAAGCTTGCATTGACACCACTGCCTGGCAGTTCTCATGAGCTCCCTGTAGCGATCCTGCAAATATTATTGTTTAATGACCGGATGATCGAGTACAGAAAATGAAAACTGACTTACTGGAACCATCAATGGAAAGATGCTTGAGGTTAGCCTCCGGATCTTACTGTAGTAATTCATGGCTGATGTACCACACTCAAGGTTGTCTAGCAGAAAGTCGTCCAAGACAGAGAATGTAAATGCAGTTTTTGGTCTGGTGAAATATGCCGGAAGCAAGCCTGCTTGAAAGAGCTGCATATCCTGGTTGAGAGCACCGGGGCAGTGGCAATACCATATGGATAGGGAGTGAACACCAGATTTGTCCACAATGGTTATAGCCGGATGATCTGAGTCTGTGACAAGTGGAATGGAAGCTCCCTCCGGATAATCATCATAGTCAATATTTTCATCAGGTATCTGACCATTCAAAGAGGTCTGATGTGTATTCAGTGCTGCTGGGACATGGAGTGCCATCATGAGCAAGATGAATGTGCAGGCCGACTTTACTGAGTGAAGTTTCTTGAAAAAATGACCCGGTCCATTGACTGATGCGATGGAATGGATGTCTTTGATGCTGGGTTCTGCAGCAGTCTGTACAAAACAGGGGCTCGTTGAAACAGCCATGGCATTTATAAACCCCATCCTTCTTGCAGACTGCACACAGCCGGTCCAGAGGAGGGGCTTCTCTGACCATCAGTAAATTTATGTAGTCCTTGAATTTGTGCTTCCATTGCCGGAGATATTCATTCTGACCCTGCATGATCTAGTCAGATGCAGACTGCAGAAATCAGAATGACTGCTGCTTGCCAGAGATTTCGGTAATTTAGGCTGAGGAATGTCACCTTGGTCAAAGTCAAAGTCAGTGCCCTCATGGAGCATCTGAGAGAACCGGGCTGTTTGCTTTGAGGGAGATTTTGTTGGTGATGATGTGACCGACTTTGTTTTTGAAAACCATGAATCTTTCACCCAAGATGACCTGGATCCTCTGGCAGTAGTTTTCTCCTCAAGTCTATATAGCTGAGGCAATCGTGTCTTCATTGGAGGAGTGTATGTGACTCCCTTTTGTTTAGTCTTTGCCATGATTGATACAATTGTTAAAGATTGCCATAAGTTGCATCATTTCTGAGTCGGTCAATCAAACACGTGGTAATCCTGCCATTGTCCCAATTTGCATGGATTTCTTCCGATATCAATGTGTCTCCCTATGCTGTGTGCCATATTTGAGAGTATTACCATAAACTGCCCATATACTATATGATGAACTTGGTCCAAGTTGTATGTTTTACAGTTCTAAATTCTAAGAACCGGAAACACAGGGCATGTTGAGCCTGAGAGGATCATGCTGGCAAACCAACTCTTGTTCGGTTTACTGTCAGGTACTACGTGGTGGTGATCGGCTATATAACCTTATACTGTATCCTTTCTTCTACCAAGACCTCAACTGCTTTGCAATGGCCCGATCCAACTCATCAGTACACAGCCCACAAAAGACCCAGCAGAAATTGACTGAGGAAGAGCTGCTGGTCTTACAATCTCACCTAGAGGAATGGAAGGAAGTCACTGGTAAGGATAGAAAAGCAATTCTGAGTACGGTCATAAAAGAGGCCAAGATGCAAGCCCCTAAGATGGATGCCCGGCTGTTGAAGAGAAGGAAATCTGTGAGCAGCTGATCTTCTACTGGTATAAATGCTCATGATGTATGAAGATGTACTGGGACTGGTTATATAACCGGAGAGCTGAAAGACTCTCAAAAAAGAGAGCAAGTTTCAGTAAGAAATGGACTGCCCATGTTGATGATAGAGCAGCCAGTACGAGAAGGAAATCCTTGACAAAACTGGAGCAAGGCCAGGAGGGAAGGAAATGATTAAAAACTACCAGGGAGCGGTCAATGCAATCATGGGCAGTTTATCCGAAAGAGCAGCTGGAGGAAGCAAAGAAGACTGCGATAGAGATGGTCTAGAAAGGCTCCTCCTACAGACGTCCAGGCTGAGTTCGCTCAGAAGAAAGCTCCTGCTATGATGAAAGATCTTGCGACTCAGTTATGGAGGCAGGCTGGTGTGAAAGAGAAATAGCGACTAGGCTGGTTAGAACTTAGCGCTACTTATCCAAATAGGCGTGAGTGTAGTATTCAACCCAAGAGGACTGCTATTGAAGCAACTCCCTTCAAATATGCAAGGGTAGCGATAGTGCGAAGGACTGATAACCTATAGCGACCTAAGACCAAAAACCAATGAGTAGCTGCTGTAGCGATCAGCGACTAGCGACAAGTGAGTTCCGACAGAGAAACGTGCATATAAGTGAGTAGCGCTGTGCAAGTTGTTTTGTGTGATAGCGCTACGTGCCGTCCGACTAGCGATAGCGAGAAGAAATCAAAGGAAAAGAAAGCGAGGAATAAGGTAAGATAGTGCAGGTTAAATGCCCAATAGTGACTAGATTATAGCTCGACTACCGATAGTGATCCCGACATTGCGAAAATCAGACTTATGAGGGAACTTTAGCGACGCGCACTCAAAGCAAGTCAAGCGACACGCGATCAGAGAGATTGGCAAGAGCGGAATCGATTGCACCAAAACTAGGATATAGCAACTAAAGTGACTCTGACACCAGCAAAGGTCCAGGGAAGGGAAGTACTGTACTGTATGTAGGATGGGTCATTTTATCATACTGCGTAGGGGTTCAGGATTGCGTAGGCAGTATAGTAGCGAACACTGGCGAGGGCACGATGTAGCGACAGGTAATAGAACATGCAGCACTGCGGAACATGAGGACACATGTAATAAGACCTGCGACTGATGAGTAGCAACATTTAAGGAAATATAACGCACCAGCAGGAGGTAGGTGGGCATAGGCAGGACATGGGAGGGCGGAATTCCTAGGCATCGGACGGGGTAGCGCGCTATGGGAGAAAAGTGGTTCCAAAGCGGATAGCTTGGGAGCTGAATAGTGCTGGTGACTAGCACCTTACTCTTTTCCTCTAGGCAAGTCAAAATATGCCTATGACACTCATACGCACCTAGCGCTGGTATGATTGTCACACCGGTATGAGGATATTCATATTGTCCGCATGGCAAACAGAGGAAGGCGAAGTGAGGATCAATGGGTGAGTTTCATTTTCACTGCTCTCAACTGGTGAAGATGGCTTGATCTGGTCATAAGAATTGACTTCAATGAAACGTTGGGGGGCAACAGTTTCACAGATACAAAGGACTGGAAGCCCATGTTATCGGAGTGGAATGCCTATGTTGGAGAAGAGTTCGGTGAGCTTCTTTTTGTGCAATGTTGATCGATACAGTCAAGTACTTACACCACGTCGTGATACCGGCAGTCGACCGGAATGATGACGAGGATGGCAATGAGGAGGGGGAAGCAAAGGAGAGCAGGAAGCAAAGGAGAAGGAAGGAGGAATTCGCATTGGAGATGGATACCTATGGACTTCCGATCATACCAGATATTGAGTGCCTTAACCCAGAGAACAAAAAGTCTCTTATCCGGACATTCCTCACAAAACACTACAGTAAGTTTCACAAATCAAATATCCAGAGAGTTGATCAGGCAACTAGGTATTTTGCAGGGTTTTGCAGTCAAAGCCAAAGGCAGTCTGTTCCTTGATCTGCAGTGAGGGAGGCTCAGGATGATTTTATCGAGCACAAGTTTTTGCCTACCAGCAGGAAGATCAAGGACCTGTCAAAGCTTCAGTTACATGAAGCCAATCAGCTCTTAGAGTTCCGGCATCAGAGACAAAAGGACAAGGTTCAGCCAACATTTGAATTCAAAGGCTGGCAAGACCATGATAAGGAGGTGAGAGAACTGGTGGAGAAGATCTCCAGAAGACCAACCGGGAAGTCAACCGGAAAGTCATCTAGGAAGTCGACCAGGAAGTTGACCAGGAAGTCGACCAGGAAGTCGACCGGAAAGTCATCTGGGAAGTCGATTGGAAGGGTGGAACAGGAGTCAGGCAGTGAGGGTGAGGATGGTGATGAAGACGAAGGTGATGAAACTGGAAAGTCGACCGGAAAGTCATCTAGCAGTGAGGGTGAGGATGGTGATGAAGACGAAGGCGATGAAACCAGAAAGTTGACTGGAAAGTCATGTGGGAAGCCGACCAGAAGGGCTGAACAGGAGTCAAGCAGTGGGGGTGAGAATGGTGATGAAGACAGAAGGTGATGAAGGAGTTCAATTACCCCTTCAAAGTTCCAAATCAATCGGAAAGTGGGGCAGAGCTGTCCAATCTGATTCAGAGGAAGATTCCTGCCAACCGGTCAAAAAATCCAAACCAAACAGTCATCAGGGCGCAACAGACCACTGGAAGACAACACTGACACTCCTTCAGTAGAATTATCCAGCAACCATTCTACAACCCCACTGCCTTCAAACATTGCCTCTGGAAGTCGCCCAATCGGTCCTACATCAGCCATCTGGAGGAAGAAGACGAGTCAACAGATGCCTGAACCCAAACCAAAAGGCCACTGGTAAGAAAACCAAAGACATGGAGCCGAAGTCGACAATCCAGAGCCAAAGCGGTCAACTAGAGCTGCAAAGGTGTCTTATAAAGTGAATTACATGCAAAGGGTGTAATCATTGGGATTCATTGGATGTACTATACAAGGAGGTAGAGTATTGGCCGTATATATATCATGTCAACAGTCAGTATACTGATATCAGTTGAAATGCCAATAATAACTCATGAGTGGACAGAAGAACTTCTTCGCTGACACCGGCTTCTTCCGCTGACATTGTACCACGAGCAATGTCCATCTCCAACCAGTTTATTGCCAAGTGCAAATCACCTAAAGCACGCTGAATAACAAATCCGATGGGTTCCGGTTCACCAACCATGACTAAGTTTGAATGATTAATAATATGATATTTGTTGGAATGATAAGACCTACATGATTGATCCGGATGAACATGTCCCGGATGGAATGTCTTGAATCCCATGTCCAAGGGCGCATCTTCCGGTTGAATATCTACTAAATTGACATTCAATACTACAATGAAATGAAATTACAAAACATACCTGGTTGATGCGCAATATCACATGCTGGATTAGTCCCAAAGCCCATGTCCAAAGGCCGATCACCCAGTTGAATATCCACTGAATTCATAAATTTAAAAGTACCACCAAACAATGAGAAGACTGACTTGACTGATCCGGATGAACATGTACCGGATGGTGTATCTCGAATCCCATGTCCAAAGGCCTATCATCCGGTTGAATATCCACTGAATTCATAAATTTAAAAAGTACCACCAAACAATGAGAAGACTGACTTGACTGATCCTGATGAACATATACCAGATGGTGTATCTCGAATCCCATGTCCAAAGGCCCATCTTCCGGCTGAATATCCACTGAATCCATGTTCAACAGTGAAACTCAGCACAATTATAGGGCTTACCGGACTGAACAACATTTGTGCCAAAGCCCATGTCCAAAGGCCTGTGGTCCGGATGCCCATCATGTACTGGAAGTGAATGGAAACCCATGTGGAGAGGCGTGTTGTCCAACAATGTGAATCCAATATCCAACACTTCTGGCCCCAGTTGACCTGGCATCCGGTTGAAACCCATGTCCAATGGCCGGTCGTTGTCTATCCGCTCCAGCATCTTCAATTTGGAGCAATTCATGCAAGGGCTGCTGTGGTATGGGCTGCTTGCATCCCAGCTCTAATGTGTCACACTGCCGGATAATGTTGAGTGCCTGCCGGAAAGGAAGTGTTTTTATTTTCCTTCAGCCTCACTAGACAATTGGAAATTATCCTGAGTAATCTCTGAGAATGAAATCATTTTCCCGCTTCTGTGGAATGCATTGTATGCATTCTAATTTGGAATAGGTACACAAACCATATTCGGCAATCACTGAAACGACCCGGACATCCGGTAATTTGCAAATTTCCCATGTATTCGCTGTTCCCTTCCGGATCTATTGTTCAACACCTGCCACCGCAATTGTCTTTCTTCCAACATGTCTTCCAACACTGCTACTTCTGCTGCTGCTGCCACTGCCAACAAGGCACTCATTGGTCTCCTTGACAGGCTAAATGAGATAATGGAACAGGTTCTCTGGTCCAAGTCAGAAGAAGAGAAATGAGATTAAGCCGGACTATTGCCTTTCAATTGGTATGTTTGATGCTCCTTCATGCATTGTGTGTATTGATATTGTCCAAGAATGATGCAGTTCGTTCTCACCTGACACTAGCTACCTACATCCCCCCTCGTCTGCTGTCAATAGCAGCTGAGATTCATCGGGCTCAGAGGGGTACTGCGCAATTGGTGCAAGTACCGGATTGGGGTTGTGTTGGGAACAATGAGGACATTTGCTGGGGTCACCCCTTATATCCCAAGACATTGGGTCCTGCACCCACTGTTGCCACCCTTTCTGCTGGCCCATCTCTATCTGTCCCTCGACCAGGCACCAGGCACTAGCACACCAGCACCGGCACCACCAGCAAGAGCTCGAGTGCGAGCATGGGCATCAGCACCAAAACTGGCACCAGCACCGGCACCAGCACCAGCACCAAAACCAGGTACCAGGCACCAGCACCAGCACCAGCTTCTACCCAGTCACACCCTCCAATTGCAACTTTGCCAGCTTCCAGCCTCACAATCAGCATCCCTGGAGGTGCAATTGCAGGCCCATCAAAACCTTGCAAGCGACAATTCAGCGCCAGCCCCCCATGTCCGGTCAAGAGGGCCCGGAAGGCTGTCCCCAAGTTGAAGTGAATCTTGACTGACACCGACCACCGACACTGGTGCTGTTGGCAGCAGGAATGAGAGGCTGAAGGGAAAAGGAAAGGCAAAGGCAAAGGCAAAGGCAAATGCAAATGCAAAGGCAAATGCAAAGGCAAAGGCAAAGGCAAAGGCAAAGGCAAAGGCAAAGGCAAAGGCAAAGGCAAAGGCAAAGGCAAAGGCAAAGGCAAAGGCAAAGGCAAAGGCAAAGGCAAAGGCAAAGGCAAAGGCAAAGGCAAAGGCAAAGGCAAAGGCAAAGGCAAAGGCAAAGGCAAGGACGCCGTCACCGGTTGAGCAAATGGCTGTGAAAGATGTCGATGGTGATCAGGAAGTCGATGTAAGTTTTCTTTTTCATTGATTTATGTGGCTGACCATGGTACTCAGTCCCGGAAATCAAGACGTCCGGTCGTTATGGTCCATATTCGGCTGACCCCATCTGCAAATAGGAAGGTCAAGGTTGCTGATAAGGAGGAATATGACCCGGAGGAAGATGAAGGGGATGATGAAGACGATGATGAAGAAGACGATGAAGACGATGATATGGGCCCTACCAATGGTTCCAAATCCAAGCGAAAGGTAGGCATCATTTTTTTGCATCAGTTGATGACTTATCCGGATGCAGCCAAATGTCAAGCCTCGCAAAGGGCAAGAACCAGTGTAGAGACTCGTGTTTCTGCAGGCACATATAGGCACATTTCGCACCTTTTCACAACTCATGACAATTGGCCTGCAATGCACGACTTGCACCATCAGCTATATTCGACTTCTATCATGTCCCTAGTCGTTTTACACATAACGTGCAGCTTTCCCGCGAAACGCGCCATAGGCGCGGTACTTTCCCGCACAATGCGCAGCATTCCCACACGCGCACCTTGCGCGCTTTATTGCACTTAAGCGCCCTGCATTGCCCTGCATTGCCTATCATCCAGGAACATCCCTCTATGTCCATCCACCTCATTGGTACGTCATATGCCTTGCCTCGTGGTTTGTAACAAGCATTGCAGCGTTATTACATGTCATTACGTATTCATAGCGCTTATTGCTCCTATCCCTTCCGCTTCCGATGTGATTTCCATAGTATAAAGTTGCTGACTTACTACTCCATCATTATTACTCCCCTTTGCTGTACTTCCCTCGCTATTGGGTTTTACTTTAAAGTAGTAGTCACCACTTGGGCGCACTTTGTGTTTCCAATGGTTATTGTTATCCGCCTATACTAGACCTTTATCCGCGCTCGTTATAACACTCGCTCTGCATTTGCACTCGCTTTGCACATCCGCTTCCTTATCTGCTCCCTTATCTGGTATTTTCCGCACAATGCGCGCCTTAGCGCTCACGTTCCCACGCTCGCGCTTACCTTAGTGCGCTCTCTCGCGCTTCACGCTCACTTCGCTTTTCTTCTTGCGCTTTCGCGCATCCATCGCACTTCAAGGGTCTTTCTTTCATCTGGTTCTGTGTTCAGTAGCAGTCCCCTTAGGGTCGAACGTTCTTGCATTCTGCGAGTATAGCAGCTAGGCAGAGCCAAGACTCACTTATACTGGTTGAGCATTTTTAGATATTTCATATCAGCCCAGCCAGGTTGAGATCGCCTCAGCGGATGCAGACTCTTGAGGTGTGCTTATGATGTGCGCTTCAAATTGGACTGATGGCGGGGTGATAATGTCAAAGGGCGCTTCTAGGACTGCTGGGGTGAGGGCGGTGGTCGCATACTTCGGGTATTGGTGCAATGGCTTCGGCTTCGTGTTGCTCTTGAGCGCATTCTGGTTGCGGAGGTGCACTTGCAAGGGGCGCTTCAATGGTGGCTGGTTTTTCAAAGATAGGGCGCGTATAGTGGTCAACACCACATTCTAGATAAAAATACAAGACATGATCAGCGAATTCTACATAGTTGTCACCTTCGTAGTATGAGAGAAGCTGACTTTGTTTAGGCGCTGTATACTTCAGTGCATACTTGATGATCTCTTTGTCCGTTAAACCAAGCGGTTGCGCGAGTCGTTCTACTGACTCCAGGAAGTTGATGAGTTGAGTGTAGTCACCTGCAAAAGCACGGCGCTGAGTCGGCTATTCGAAGGGGCATGCCAGATGAATCTACTGGGTCGTACATGGCGCAGGAATTTGCGGTTTAAGTGCGAAAAGATGCAAGAAAGTGCGAAAAAGCACGGATTTGCGGAAAAGGTTGAAATTGCGGTTGGCCTAAAGGTTGAAAAGCGCATGGATTTGCTGACTGTTCCCCTCGCGGTAGGCTTCCGGTTGTGGGTATCACAACCTGGCAGGCACATATAAGAAAAGTGCTCAGCCAGTATAAGTGAGTCTCAGCTCTGCCTAGCTGCTATACTTGCAGAATGCAAGAACATTCGACCCTAAAGGGGAAGCAAGGAAAGCCAGGATCCACGGAATGATGCTGAACAACCCTGGTGAATGACAGTGGAAAGCGCGAGAAATGCGCTGCAGGCGCGCGCAGGAAGCGAAGTGCGAAAGTGCACGAAGCGCGGGAAGGTAGTGCAAGCAGTGCACAAGTGTAGAAGATGGATACTGAGACTGATAAGAGGGAAAGCACAGATCTAGACAGATACTGATAGTGCCACTAGCTATAGACTGATGCTAGGGCCTCAAAACAATGATGGACACATGCATTGCATGGAACTAACTGGTGATAGATACTGAGTGGTAGGAAGCTGGTGGAAGGAAGCTAATGTCCCCCAAAGTGGGGTGTAAAACGAACATGAGAGTATGTAAGTTCTACCTAAGCACTCTCCCAGGGCTCGGAGCCGAATAGGGAGCGCTCTAAGTATGTAAATGAGGTAAGGTGATGTAAAGTAAGGGTGCATAATGAAATGGGAAGTGTAATATGCTAAATATGGTCAGATAACAAAAAGGGACATACCGAGGGACTGGTTGGACGATGGATGGATGCTCCTGGATGCTGTGCGACATAGTGCTCTTAAGCACGAGAAAGCACGCACGGGAATACTGCGCGTTGTGCGGGAAAGTGTCGCGCCTATGGTGCGTTCCGCGGGAAAGTGGTGCGCTCTATAGGGAAGTCATAGTGGATGATAGTGTGAGTCGTGCCATGAAGGCCAGTTGTCAGACTTCGTAAAATGAGCCCATATGAGCCCACAGAAACGCGAGTCTCTACACCGGTATGTTTTCATATAATCACTGGTGATGTAGTGCTAATTTCATTATTTCAGTTCAAGGTCCAGTACACGTCCCACAGGAGGAACTCATGAGGACAAGGCAAATGGCAAGGGCAAGTGTCAACATGTGGTGAGACATCTGGTAATGAGCAACCGGTTGGACCTTGACTGATTCTTCATAGCATCCCATTGGTTTGCCTCTACTGCCATGCAACAGATGCACGACGATGGAGGTGGAATGCGAGAGCTGGGGTGACGAAAAGAGGTGAGGTTGCCCATACTTGCACCCTTTGCAGTAGGTGGAGGATGAAATGCATCCGGCCGAATCAACTGGCCATGCTCACGACCGCTGAGGGCATGACTGCCACACCCACGCTGCCAGTCACACCCATCACCACTTGTTCCAAGACCACCGGCAAGGGCAAGTCTCGCAGGCACTCTAAAGGCAAAGGCAAGTCTCTCATTTCCGGTCTTGTATCTACTAATCGATCCTTCAGGCATGGATGCTCAGTGTCCTAGTCCCATCCCTGAGGAACCAGATGCCGATGTTGAGATGCTCGATGCGGCACCAAGCACTGGTCCCACTGGTCCCACTGGTCCTACTGGTTCTACCGGTCCTGCCCCAGATGCAGTGCCTTTGGCAGCTGCCGACGATTTCCCTGCAGATCACTGGATCGAGCCTATAGATGACAACCTCCTACCTCCAGCACCATTTATGCACACACCAGGCGATATCCGGTACTCAACCCATCTATCCGGGTCGCACTCAAAGACCCCCCTCCCCTGTCACCACTTCCATGCCCCTTGAGTCCCACCAGCATCCCCGTCACTTGACCGATGTGGAAATGGAGACCATGTTGGCCCAAATTCATTTCAATATGGAGGAGCTCCGGACACATGATGACCTGTCCCATCGCATCGACCAGCTGCATGCCAACTATACGGAGCAATTGGGCACCCAGAGGGGACTGGTAGATAACTTGACCATTCAGGTGAGTGGTATTGCCTGGTACCTGAGGGACAACCAAAGGACCGCTGAAGCAACGGCCTCAACTCCACCCGCATTCAATCCACCACCCATTGTCATCCCCGGTACCCCCATATTCCCTGAGTTTGGCTCCATCAGTGCCTTAGGTCATGCTGTCACCAACCATGTCTTTACTCTGGATGTGTTTTTGACCCATGCACGCCCCGGTGGTGACGGCTCACCAGTCACAAGACATGAGCAAGCACCTACATCTGCCTCTACCTCCACCATCACTGCCTCTACCTCCACCATCCACCCTGTCCCCACAAGGGAATCTGGTCCACCCATTAATCCGGTTGGTGCACATCTGGTGCCACCCCCCAGTGTCCCCATGGAATCTATGCCTTCCACCAGCACCCTTCGCACATTGGTCACCGGGCCATTAAATGTGGCACAGGATGGTCAGTCCATCTCGGCTCCTTTGCCAAACCGGTCATTTGCGCCTCAATTGCGCCAACAAGGTCAGTCAGTGAGTGCCAGGCATGCTACAAACCCTTCCGGTGCTGGGCCCAAGTAATACCGGTGGTATACATCTTTTTGTTTTCATTTTTACTTGTGAATATTGTGTTGCATCTTCAATTTGTACAGGACAGTTATATCACATAATTATACAGTTGACTTGCACAACCTGAGTGTTGACCAGTTGATGTATCCAAGATATACCGGACGATGCACCGGATAATCCACCTACCAGATCATGGATTTACCTGATGCTGTATGTACCGGCTGATAGGCTTGTGAGATCATTGATGCACCTGGTGATGTACCTACCAGATGATGAAATTTGACTGGATCTCCTGCCCTCAGCCCATCCGTTCCCCTCGGGTACACAATCACTCGGCCCACTCATCTCAGTTGTAAGCCGGATTCACCATTCATAATGTCCTATATACTAACATTCCTATACCACTGTCTATACTATATACCCTTGGCCCATCCGTTTGCCTCAGGTACACATTCACTCAGCCCATCCGTTTGCCTTGGGTACACATTCGCCCGGCCCACTTGTCTTCATTGTACACCAGATTCATGTTACAGTCTACTAGTATGCCCCTATTCATTTTCTCTTCCTACATTGTATTATGTCACGATCGCTATCAAGCCATCGCTAGACTTATCTTCTTATCATTGTATTACATCACAATCGCTATCAAGCCGTCGCTAAGTGACTCATCTCTTATCTCTGACTCGACTCTTATCTCTTATCTCTGACTTGTCTCTTATCTCTGACTCATTCTGACTCATTGATGCCTGCCCTAAAGCAGTTATCATTCACTATATAAACCCGTCTTGTACATTGTATTTTGCTACTTTAATCTTACTAGGTTTTACCTGGAACTTCCTTCGCTTAAGACCCTCCAATCTTAAGTCATCTGAATCTGATTCAAGCTAAGGACACTCTCCTTACCTTGTCTTACGAACTCTTGCATATGCAAGAGCCTTGACTCAACCTTAGCTGAATACTCTTATTGAGTAGTTATTGTCAGAACTATCCTAGTTCGTAACAATTCATCATTAAAAATGTCCTATATACTAGTACATTCCTATACTACTGTCTATATTATATACCTCCGGCCCATCCATGTGTCTCGGGTACACACATTCACTCGGCCCACTCCTATATCATGGTACAATTATTGCCATGGGCCCATGTGGGATGGCCCGTCTCTATTGGTACATTGTCACGCTCAGCTGCCCGTATGAGATGGGTAAAGTCACTGAATGGGCTCACTAGTGATGGCCAAATGTGTGTGGCACATCAGAAGTTTGTTACGATTCCCCTTAGTGCACAACTCCAAGCACTGTGGCGTGATCCTGACCAAGCTCGAAATATGAGCTATCTGCGAGAAGAAACACGACACCTGACCGAAAAACTTCAAACCAATGGTGGCGTTGTTGATGTTTTTGATGACATCTTCAAAGGCCATGATTTTTTACTGGCCGTCCAACGTGGTGACATCAAGCCAGACGATGTTATCCTGATGATATCCCTTGATGGTGCGCAGCTTTACGAAAGCAAATCATCGGACTGTTGGATATACATTTGGGTTATAATGAACCATTCTCCAGATTGACGCTACAAGAAACAATTTGTGCTTCCTGGGGGTTTTATTCCAGGACCCAAGAAACCCAAGAACATCGACTCTTTCATCTTTCCTGGCATGCATGTGTGGCACAATATCGTTTTTATTTCCAACCCATATCTCATATTTGTCACTGCCGATGGACCTGGGCTCGTGTATATTGATGGTATGGTGGGACACAGTGGAAAGAATGGCTGTCAATTGTACTGCGGGTTACTTGGTCGTTGGAAGGGATCACATTACTACCCTGCATTGCTAATTCCCCATCATTATGCTATTGCTGGCAGTAACCACCCTGATGTTAGTGTCTATGAGTTGCGTGATCCTGATCTCACCGAATATTTCGACAACCTTTTGAAACTTGTTGCTGCACCCAACACCCGCCAGTATTGCAAGCTGCGAACTGAAACAGGGATCACGAAACCTTCTCTCCTCCTCAGCTTGCAGCCATCACACACCCTCAGAATCCCCCACTGTCTTACTCCTGATATAATGCACCTTGCACAGCTACTCTCCGACCTCTTGTTGTCTCTATGGCGTGGCGCGATAGACTGTACTCTTCCAGATCGTGTCTCAACATGGCCCTGGGTTGTTTTTCACGATGTCGAGATCTGGGAAACCCACGGAGAGGCTGTTTCTGATGCAGCGCAGCACCTCCCAGGGTCATTCGATCGCAAACCATGGAATCCTGCAGAAAAAATCAATTCAGGTTATACATAAGACATGGGAGTACCAAGTCTATATATTTGGTCTCAGCCCCGTGTTGCTTTACAACATCCTACCTGAACCTTATTGGGTGAATTACTGCAAGCTTGTCTGTGGATTTCAATTGATTAACCAGCACTCCATCAGCTTGGAAGATGCTCATGCTGCTCATGTCCTGTTCACTCAATGGGAACTTGAATTCGAGACACTCTACTACGAGCATCATCCCAAGCGCCTCCATTTCATTCGACCTTGTGTCCACCAAGTCAATCATCTTGTTTGCGAGACAATTAAGAAAGGGCCTCCCATTTGTTATTCTCAATGGACCATGGAACGTACTATTGGAAATCTCAGACAAGAAATACGCCAACCATCTAATCCCTATGCCAATTTGTCAAGAGAGGGTGTCCGTCGATGTCAAGTAAATGCCTTGAAAGCCATGATGCCCGAACTATCCCTCGACAAGCCACCCTTTCCAACAACAGCCATTGATCTTGGAGGAGGATATATTCTACTGCGTAAGCGAGATCCACAGCCAATGGTTCCTCGAGAACCAGGTGCCGAAGCGATTTTTCAGTATCTTGGTCACCATCACAACATCAAAATTCGACGTTGGGCTCGTCTGCGTCTTCCAAATGGACAGATAGCATGTACTGCGTGGAGGGAGACTGAGCGCCCACCTGAAAAACTGCAGCCTGCACGTCATGTCAAGGTAGTTATTAGTACTATCATTGTCTGTGTCTCACTAACATTCTTGGAGGTTGTTATGGTAGGCGAAATTCGAGTTGCGGAGGTGTTATACTTCACACAATTACCAGTTGAAGTTAACGACAATGATGGTGATCAAATTTGGACCTGGAAGGATGTTGCTGTCATCTCGATGTTCTTGCTCCCTAATAAAGACCTCCTTGATCTATCCTGCCATACCGTTAGCTCATGTCAACATGAAGAGGATGACATTCGGGTTGTTGATCTCAAGTCAATTCTCAGTGTGGTTGGTATGGTCCCACACCAACCAACTCTTCCTTTGAGTGTCACTGAGGATCGGTTTTTCATGGTGGTAAAACCAGGCCTCGATATTGCAACATTCAGTGTTCTGTATGAAGGAGATGCAGCTCAAGATGACCAGTACAATGAACGAGATGCAAATGCAGGTGAGGATGATGGAGGTGCTTAGTGGACAAAGTTGTAATTAGATTCACAATATAACAGCTCAAGTCCTGTCTCATGCGAACTGTTCATATCAATCTGAAATTATAATACAGTGGTAAGGTGTTCTTCATTTATTATCTAATGACATCTGTAGCTCTTGCTTCCACTGGCACATGTCAGAGAAACTCTCATCAGTACCAGCACGGTCATACCACTTTGAATCTTCTTCACGCGTGACATATTTCCAGTAGATAGAATCTGGTGGAGGGGGACTTGGAGTAGCAAAGAAGGACCATCGATCAAGGTGTGATGGGACAATTGTTGTAGCTGATGCACTTGCAGCTGCAGATGGAGCAATCTTGATGTCAGATTCGGGCTCAGTCGTCGAGCCAGTGTCCACTGGTGTGGTAGTTACTTCAGAAGGCCTGGGAGTGATCTCGATATCAGATTCGGGCTCGGTCGTCGAGCCAGTGTCCACTGGTGTGGTGATTGCTGCAGAAGGCCTGGGAGTGATCTTGGTCGTTGAGCCAGTGTCCGCTAGTGTGGTAGTTGCTGCAGACGGAGTGATCTCAACGTCAGATTCAGGCTCGGTCGTCGAGCCAGCATCTGCTGCCAGTGGTGCAGTAGTAACCTGTGCAGCTGGTACAGCTATGGACAGAGTGACCTCGATGTCAGATTCAGGCTCGGTCATTGAGCCAGTATCTGCTGCCAGTGATGTAGTGGTAGCCTGAGTGTTGTTGACAAAACTTTGTTAGATTAGACAATGTTAAAAGATTAATGGCAAAGAATAGCAAAATAAATCCTACAGGTCTGTAGCCCAGTCCAAGTGGTGTGCACACACATGAAAGCCAGCTGTCTCTAGGGCTGGGAGTAGAGGAGAAATGTGTTGCATGAGATAACGGTATCGAGGAGGGTGAGAAGACCAGTATGTAGGATCGAGAAGCATATCATCAGATGCCGTCAAATGTGGACTGCTGCTGCTCTCTGTTAAGCTTGGATCACTAAGGACAACATTGTCGAAATCAATGTCATCGAAAGGTATTTGCAGAAAGTGTAGTAAAGGTAGGCTCATGATCATTGTCCGGAAAGATGCTGGAGTAATCTGCAAAGTCTAGATATGTTTTGATGATGTTAGCTTCTTGCAACTTGTTCAATCCAAACACGACCTCACCAACACTTTCACCATATCCACAACCACCATTCTATTATCACAATGTCTATCAGCAACACAGATTTCTCTTCTGGATCCACTAGATACTCGCATGATTTTTTGACTCCATTGTTGCATGCAGTGGAAATGGCCCAAAGTTCTACATCAAAAACTCACACTCCCCTGTCTGCAACAATTCCTCAAGCTTCGCCGGACTTATTCAACGACACACACTCTTTTGCAGGGACTCCTTCTGCCAGTGGATTCTCTCATGTGAGTCTTTTAAGTTTCAGATATCTTCAGCTCCCACATTTGAGTCTAGGGTGCATATATGCACTCGGTCACCCCAAATTTCCAGCAGATGCATGTCTTACAGGAACAGCTATCTCTATACCAAGCCAAACTGAGTGAGACTCAACTCGAGCTATGCAAGACAATGACAGAACATGATACTATCAAGTAAGTTTCATTTACCCCTGGTATTTAAATTAAAACTGTGCCTCGTTCATTTATAGGGCATCTTTCAGGGAGCTTATCGCTGTTCTACGACTCCCTGAGAGCACTGACCCACTGAATTTCAGCCTTACAAGCAGCACTTTGACAGTACATGACAAGGTCCTTCATCCGTCAAGAGAATCTCACCCGAAAGTCCATTTCTGGACTCGAACTGATTATAACAAATATATTGAGAATGCTGAGTCTGGTTCTGGAACTCGGGGTAAAGTCCCTTGGCTTGCATTGGAAGATGGGGGACCTGTCACAGTTGAACAACTTAGGGCCATTCGAAAGGCCATTCATGCAGCATGGGCTGAATTAGTTGTTCAGAAAATGGCCCCTCCTACCTGGTTGAGGATTTGTGCTACCAGCAAGAAGCTTGTATTCAACATCGTGGTGAAACAGTTTCCACTGTTCCAGTTGGACAACGACTGCTGGAAGCTCGAGCTACTCTGCATTAACGATTACTCATCCTGGCAGAAAAACAATCTTGGGACTGACAGGAACTGAAAGGATGCACCAGGAAAGATTTTGACCAAGGAAGAGCTTGTAGAAGATGACTCAGACCTTGTCATATCGGAATCGAAACGCACTGTTCACAACAAAAACGGCAAGCGGTGACTGTCCAATTATAGTGAAAGCCTAGTTCATCAAGATGGCTCGAAAAAATCCAAATGTATGCGCCAGCATCTTAATAATTCTCATTCTAATGTTGATATAGTGGCATCTCCACTGCTTTTGACGGTTACAAAAGGTTCACGTCATTCATTCTTTTTTCTCATACACTAACATCAGGGCTATGAGTCGACCCTGTTATATCGCCAATACTCTCAACTGATGCACCTCCGAGTCTCCTACTGGATCAAGATTCTGAGCCTCGCAGCACCAACGGCCATTTCCCTTCACCCATTAATAATTCTCTCCCCCTTGAAGATCATAATCTCAGCACACTACCCTGTCCATGCGATGCATCCGTCCCGCCATTCAGAGTGTACTTGCCACAGCCCTCTCTGCAAGATTCACCTCTTCCCAGATCTCCTGCATGCTGGACCAAGTTTTCACCAACTCATCACTCACAAACGTCTCTCAGTGCACAAGGTGCCAACAAGGAGAACAAGTTTGTATTACAAAACCCACTGTAGGTACACTATTGTAACTCTACTCTCGTCCTCACTAACTCCACTCTCAAAGCGCTAATATTTTCGGGCCTCATGGAATCACCAAAACAATCCCTGCCCCTGTGCATAGCCCAATCAAGAAAACGGATGATGGACCAGCTGCATCAAACAGACCATTGGACAACAAGGCCTCAAAGAAGAAGATGCGCCCAGGTGTAGCAAAGAATGCACGGTAAGTTTAAACATTTTTTAGTGTTTCGCGCTAATTATCTTTACAGAAACTTATGCGCATTGCGCTGGTTGAAGCAAGTGAAAATGAATGGCACGACAGATGAATCCTGTGTGTATTGAGCTGCCCTCACACCCATGCAACAGGACGAATATAAGGCTGATGTCGAGCGGTTGCAGAGCGCAGGTACGTGGACCAAGGCTTCTGATCGTGTTGTCTGCAAAGGTGCGCTATACTAGTATGTTTTCTGCTGCTTTGCTTTGCTTTTCCCTTGTCTGCTGTTCTGTTGGCTCCCCCTGCTTTCATATTGTTTTGACCCACCCTGCAGCCTGCTATTTACAGTAATTCCTGTCTACTGTTACATCCCATGTTGTCCTGTCCTGTCTGCTGTCGTCGCAATTCATTGTATTCGGATGTCTATTGGCAAATCTGCTCGGATCGGATGAAATATGCAAACTACGATGAAAATATGATATGCCCATGGGAAACCCTGCCTCCTCAGTGTAACATATGCAACTCGCTCAAGTGAAGTCTGTTCAGCTCGGGAAATTTCCTTAGTAGGGAAAAAAAATTCATATGTCGTCCGTTGGCACCCGATCTCATCATGTTGGGTTTTCACTGGGACTGAGACTTGAGTATCTACATACTTTCGTTATAGAGTCAGCTAATAGTCTTAGTCTTCAACTTCCGAGACTGAGTATCTACATACTTTTGTTATAGACTTCATTCTGTTCTTTTCGTCCATCGTGCCCTCAAACAAAAGTGTGCTCGTCATTGCGCAAGACGACGAAGGGTGCTGCATCTAGTATCTGTCCTAATTGTGTTGTTTGGTTGTGTTGTCAGAATGCGAGACCCGACGGACCCCCTGCCGGACATGGCGGACCTGGCGGACTTTCGAGAATTCCGAGGTGGTGGATACAACACTCGATCTGAAGATCCTCTGCAGAGAAACGGTTTCAAATCCTAGCTCATATGGATACTACAATTGGATCCTGTAGAAAATAATGTACGAAAATGGCGAACCACACGTAGCCAAATGGTCGATACGCCAAAGTAAGCATTGGCTGATCCTTCATAAAGCTAGCATCCAAGAAAATACAAACTGTGACGGCCAGGCAAAAACATGTTCCTCAAAAACAATAATGGAAAGAGCTGAGAGAATTCCAACGAGTCAGCACCGAAATTAAAAACTGGCAAATGTAAACCAGGACACGGTAACGCTCCACCACGAACGGTTGCCGACCCTGAGCAAATTATTCGGATCAATGATAAAGCTGGACGCTTTAGAACAACCCTACATCCTCACAATTGTCACCCAACTCCATTAATATCATGAATGACCCAAACAACGCCGGACAAAGCAGTCCCATAGATGACGCTGCAGAAGACCAGACTAAGGACGCCAAATAAAACGGCAGAGAATATCCATCAAGGTGTTTAGCAGCCCCTGGACTCATCCGGCATGCAATACTCGCAAATAAAGCTGTTGCTTGCCGCAAAAAATACCTCAGCCTGAGTCGTGCTAGTCAGAATCATGGAAATGAACGGTATACTCACACAGTCCAGCGAGTCACATAACGACCGCGAGGGACACTGCCACAAAGGACGATAAGCTATTAGCAACAATACTTGAAAAAATACTCACCTCGGGCTGGATGTAGTCTGACGATTACTGACAACAAAACCATATTCCCCGTGCGAGCGATTAAAGATGCTAGTGGCGAGATTATGTACAGACTCGCCAGATAGTCAAGTACAAAGTCATTAACCAGATAAGACAATGGTCTCACATGTAAAACAGGAATTGACGCAGACACGTAGCTGTTCAGGATGGGATACATGCACCTTCGGTATGTCGGAGCGCCTCGCTTTGCTCACCTATATTTGAAATACTAACTAGTCTCTAGGCGATTGCTGACGAGCTATTAGCAACAATACAAAAAATACTCACCTGGATGTAGTCTGGCGATTGCTGACAGTAAAATCATATACCCTGTACGGACGATGTTAGTGACGAGATAATATGCGGAGTCGTCGCCAGACAGTGGTCTGTTAAAACACCATCAACCAGATGCAGACGATGGCGCAGAGACACTCACCGTGTAGTGTAACAGTGTTGTGCAAATCCCAGCGTGAAGCCCGGTCCGGCTCCGCACAAAACCGGGCTTTAGAGTCTTTGGGCCAGGCCCTGCGGCGGCTTCAAACATCCGATCATCGGCAAGGAACAGCAGAACCATCACTTTCGTTCAAACTTTACACAGCTTGAAGCTTAAATTGAATAAGCAACTGCACAACAGAAGTTACGGAACTGAAACAGGAATTGACAAGGACGTCCGACACAGTGGCTGTTTAGGATCACTACGGCGGTAACTTGAAGAACGAAACGGAAAGGGCCGAGTCAATGGGTCTGCAAGTCAGTCTGATAATCGAGCTTGTAACAATATAAAAGCAGCATTCCTCGAATCGAAGTGCACTCGGCACCCCAGTGAAACTCCAACAATCACTTCACCGTGACATTAGATCTAGCAATCATGAAAGGATTGTTGTCGCTTGTTCTCGTCTCCATCGCTCTCCTGCAGATGACAGCAGCAGCACCCACTGCGTCAGAGCGCTCCCAAGGTATTTATGTTGTAGCACCGGCATTATTTTCGCATGTTTTACTCACCTTATTGACGACGTAGCGCTCAGAAAGCGTGAGGGCGAACAGAGTATGTCTCAATTCGTTTGTAGTATCTGCACCTATCTTACAAAAATGTCGACGACACAGATGTCGAGAAGCGCAACGTTTATTTTGGCCAATGTACGTTTCGATTCCTCTGTATTCTCGTGTCCTGTTTAACGAGAGATGCATAGACGCTAAGACTGATAAAGACGACAAAGGTAATTATCTAGTGCTAGTCTTGTTTTTCTCTTCTAACAAGAAACGCGTCGCGGCACAATCATTACAGACACCCCTGAGACCGAGACTAGAGGTAATTGCCTCGTGCTGACCCTTTTTTCAAGAGTCATACTAATCTGTTGATGATACAGATGTCGAGAAGCGCAGCTGGTGGCTTGGCAAATGTACGTTTCGATTCTTCTGTATTCTCGTGCCCTGTCTAACGAGAGATGCATAGACAAGCCTGATGAAGACGATGATGAAGGTAATTATCTAGTGCTGGTCTTGTTTTGGAGTGTTTTACTTACTCACTCCGTTAAACACACAGTTCTTGACAGCCCCGAAGGTATGTCTTGAGTACAGTATTGAGTTCCGACTCTCTCTAAAATCATTCTAGCCTAAGGTTATAGAAGCGCCAGGACGTCTCCGAGACTGGCAGTTGTCTGGGTCGTCTCTCTGAGGTCCAATAACTACCAAAGCCCGACGACATTTTTATCTATGTATTGCAGTGTACTACGCTGGTCTGCAGTGAATATATTCTTACAGTTCCGAGGACATCTTCGATCCCTTTACCGCATGATCCTCTTCAGTGTACGTCTCTGGAATCGCTCAGTGATCGCACTCGTGAGTGGGTGATAACCCAACGGCCAATCGCAAAGCGACCCGTCCAGAAGGTATACACTGCCCAGATAGAGAAGGATGCAGTGGAATAGAGTAAAGGATGAACGAGGGAAATGTATTCAGGGAGATGATGGCGTCCATATAAGTTGCGGATTTGTTGAGGCCCGGGATGACCACCAGGTCGTACGCACCAAGCATTGTGAAACCCGTCAGAGCCAGCTACTTGAGAGTTTAGCAACCTACATGTTTAGTGAAGACCGCAACGCTGAACATTTGAAACAGTGAGCGGTAAAAAAAACCAGCGTCTACATTTGGAATTCCCATTCAGACTTACGAGTTGACACTTAACAAGTCGTCGATCACGATAACACAGACATTCTGTTTCACGGTCGTGATGCCGTTCTGACGACTGGGATCGTTTTAGCAAACTCCTGTTTAATCCAGGCCTCTGTGTGAAAAAGAAGGGGAAAAGAGACAAATGAAAGCAGGCGAAGCACACCATCCTTTGCTTACAATCATCGCGTTCGACGCATTGTACGAGTCTCGTTACAAGGAAACAAGATTGATAATGTACTGAAATACATAACCAAGTGCAACGCAAAGGTGAAATAGTGGTCCAAATGCTCTAACGCCAACTGTATTAGTGGCCGTTGTTGTGTGATGGATATGCACAGCAGAAAAACAGCACGATCTGAGCCCACCATTGGATGGGTGGTGACTGTGCGACTGCTGTACCTGTTGTGGTAGAACCTTGAGCAACAGGGATCGCGGATGTTGAAGCAGGGGCAGGCTGAGTGTGCGATGACGACGCCTGAGCTTGGCCGTGCGATTGGGTTTGTTGCTCATATGCTCGTTTTGCTTTCTTGAATTGTGGCCCCCGAGCAACAACCAAAGTCTAAACAAAATGATTCAACCACGGTAATTGTAAACGCACCAATGAGAGACCTACCTGCTTATCGCGCACTGCAGCCACTTCGACTACAGGAGGATGGCGTGGGCGTTGCGTAAGTTCGATTTCCTCGTTGGTGTGGGGTTGAGAGCGGAAGACTGAGGACAGCCAGCTGATGAGTGCATCTGGACGTGAACTCGAAGGCGTTATGGTCGAGGTTCGGCTTCTTCGTCGGTGCCGTGTCGAGATCGGGACAAAAGTGGGGAAAGGTGAGCTAGGAGCACATGTGGATCTAGCCGTGAAGGCATGGAGGGTTGCTGAAGTTCGTCTGGTGCATCATTTTCAGGTGGAGAGCGGTGAATGAACGATGACAGGCGAGCAAGAAGTGCGTGTGGATGGACCCTGAAAAGCTTGAGGGTTGCGGAAGTTCGGTTGTTTCACCACTATCGGGTCGAAAGCGGTGGAGGAGCGAGGAAAGGGCGAGCTAGGAGTGCGTTTACAGAGGAATGAGGATGTGCACCACCCATCGGAGAGGACTGAGAGCACATATATAAGAGCTCAATAATAGAAACACTGATTGCGCACATCAACACTGGCTCCTCCATGCCATCAAAAAATGTTGGTGAGAGCTCATCAAGACCGCCAAACTGGCCAGGGACATCGCGTAGCATCAGCCTGGAATGTTACTGTTATAACGAATATTGAGAAGGATTGCGAAAAAGGCACGTACTTCTAAAAATGACTTATCACTGAGCGAAGAGCGGGTGTGTGCTGTGTTCCTGAATCATCCTGTTCGAGTCTGTCTTTTGGCGCCTAATAGCAGACATTGTCAGTGAGAGAGAGCGGGTCATATGTTGACATTCACAATATTGGCACTAATTGGAAGTAGGTCTTCAAGGCTAGCTTCTTTAAGGATGGCGTGAACATCCCATGTATACGCGATTTTGTTTTTCGCAACCAGTGACTAACACTTTTCCATCAGGGGAAAGGGCTGCAGAACGCAGAACTCTTTCATGCTGGAGGGGCAGTCCGACTGGGAGGTTGGTGTCGAGATTCCATAGACACGCTGTTTTATCGGTTGATGTACTTGCAAGGAGGCGGTTGTTCTGAGACAAGGAGATGGCGTTGACATATCTTGTGTGACCTTCAAGGATGGCGATCTGCCGCCAAGTGGCAGTGTCGAATATCCTAATCAGGTTAGATGAACTGGAGATAAGCTTCTTGCCGTCCGAAGTCCATGCCAAGCTGCGAACTCTTCCATTGTGTTTGAGTGTGTTGAGAAGCTCGCCTGTCTTCGCATCCCAGATTTTTACAGCGTCCTCCTCGTTTCCGCCCGTCGCAAGTTTTGATGAGTCAGGCGAGTACATCACCGCATACACCCATTTGTGTCCGGTTTTGATCGAAAAGACAGTTTTGCCGCTGTCGACAACCCAGACTCTTGTTGTTCCATCCCAGGATCCACTCGCTACCCGCTTACCATCTGCACTCCAGCACAATGCGCACACAACATAGTTGTATCCTGTCCATTTTGAAATGACCTTCCTCGTCTCAACATCCCACAACCTCACTGTCCCATCAACGCTTCCGCTTGCAATTGTCTTTCCATTTGGAGACAATGCCATGGACCACACTGCGCCAGTCTCGCCCCGCCATTCCTCGCCTATCTGTGCACCGCTCTCTAAGTCCCATAGTCGGAGTGGACCGTCATCCGACCCTGTGATGACGCGTTGTCCGTCAGGCAAGAGCGCAACGCCGTTTACCCAGTCGGTATGACCTCGTATTGTCCTACGTGGCGTGAACGCTGAAATACTGGTGGGGAGAGGCATGGTCTGCGCTAGGAGATTTATCTGCGGCAGATGGTGTATGCGAGTCAGGTCTGCCGGGATCTTGTAATCAGACCGGGTTATCCGGCAATCGCAAAGTTTACTGGTGAGTCCAGGGGCCTATTTCCTTTCAATTTGATACTTATCAGAAACACACAAGCCATGGCTCATGAGTCAGCGTGCTTACAGGATTTAATCCTCACCTACAAGACAGCGTATGCAAGTACTGTGAAATCCGAGAACACACAAGATATCTTTATGGGTACCCGAATTCGCTGGTAGCAAGTCGTCAGCCCCAACCGGCAGCAGAGCCTAGAGTATCACTCACGGGAAGCACCGTTCAGATGAGCCTAGTGCGCAATCACCGACGATGAATGAGTGTTTGGTTGGGGGTTGGGGGTTGAAGGCAATCGTTCGTTCCTGCCATTTTGAAGGTGCGTCCCATGCAGTATCCTCGTATTCGGAATTCACAGCCTCATTGCTGTGGAGACGGAGCACTCAGGTCTGCGACCGGTGCTTATATGTGCTGTGCATCTTCCCATACGTAAGGACTACGTTACTTCTGACAAACATTCGACAGCGTCTTACGCTCTCTCTCCACTCCGCACTTTTTTGCGACCCATGTTCAAACTGAATGCCGTCAACTTTTCACGATGTACAATCAACAGTATTAGTACCCAGGATGTAGTTGTCGTTCACCAAAGATGTCATGGTGAGTTTCAATACTCTGCAAATATAGATGCATTTCTTCACCACCTCAGGACGAAATCACTTTACTTCGTGCGAAAGTCGACAGTCCGCTGTATTACATGAATTAAGGGACAACGCATCCACATATCTAACTTTGAAACACGACAGAACGGGGACCTCATGGTCAAAGACAGAAGGACTTGCGTTATAACTTGGGAAAGTTGGACGATACATCACGGTGTTACGAGGGAGAAGTTCTGGCCTTTGTACCACTGGGCGAGAATCGCCGGCGACAGCTCATTCACCTCTAGCAATATTTGGGAAGGCGGTCAAAGGTTGGAGAATAGTGTGACATGTGCGTTTGGGTAGTTTCAACGATGTGACGACTCTTTAACGCTTTATATGTGAGATCATTTCATCAAGCTCCCATTTCTTCCGAGCATGCAATATTGATCAGACCCTGCCATTGGCTAGCCAGTATGTTATTGAGTTTGCTGTCCAGATCGTCCTCACCTACCGAGGCAGTGAGTGGATCAAGACGTCAGACGCCAGACGCCAGAGGTGCGCATTAAACTCGTTTCGTGGGCCAAGGCTGGCACAACGTGACCTACACGGACGTCCCGACTCCCCAGCTGACGAACTGTAAATATACTATCCAAAAAGCTGAAGGCAAGCAACCTCGTATCTAAGTGCCACCCCTTTATAATTGATCTGCCTAACATAGGACGACCCAAATACCTTTTCTAACACCAAGGAGGCGCACGTCGACGATGTAAACCAACTGCCGGGTGTTACTGTAATGGCCATCGACATTACGAAGACCTCCTACTCATCAGTCTGGTGACAGGTATCTTCAGAATGGTCGCAAACATCCTTATCATTATGCAGGCGCGCCGGCACGACCACCCGAAAGGTTTGCGAATGAGTACCTTTCAGACGAGTCGATCACTACTGGCAGAGATCAATGGATGTCTGGTTGGAAGTTGAGGAATTTGGGCGGTTATTCCATGCCACTTCTAAAGCTGTATCCCATGCGTTATCCTCGTGTTCGCTTCACAGAAATGAACTTGCTGTGTAGACAAAGCGCTAATGTTTGCGACCGGCGCTATGCGCGTCTTCCTATACATAAGGACCATATTGATAGTTATGACAATCATTTGACAGCATCCCGCGCTCCCTCTCCACTCCGCACGTTTCTCCCGGCCTATGTTCGACCTCCAGCATACACCGGACGTTCTCAATGATGTCATTTTGACTGAGTATGAGAAGGTATGACAAGCTGACAAGCTGATAGGTGAGTGATCACACATGTCAAGGGTGGTCGTCCGAATAGTACCACCCGAAACTCCTGCATCCAGCAAGACGTCCAGGTCACTCAAGTGGAGGATAAAGTATACTGAATCGCAGCCAACCAAGGCCGTCAGGCTGAATCCCGGGAAGGAGTGGTGTTCAAGTCAAACTGAATACAGTTATTCCTTTAGTCCCTGTGCAGAAGCAATCAGCAGCTATGTTTCTTCCTCTCCAGCAGACTCGAGCGGCTATATCTCGAGAACAAGGATCTATCTGCTGCGAAACTACATTTGTGTATTTTCGCATCAAAGTTGGTCAATATGGGAACCCAAGAATGATGAAACACAGTGAATTTGTTTTATGAGTGTGCTATTCTACCCTAGTCGTACATCAGCTTCGTAGCAGTTGTCCTAGAGAGCAACTAACGGTGTATACACGATAGTTCTCATATCGCTCTCGATCTTTCAAACTCTGGCGATGAAGCTTAATGTTTGTTGAACCTCAGCGCTTGGCGTCAGATTCAATCAAAGGTTGGAACATTCAAGTCAAATTCAAAGGTAAGTAGGCTTAATTAGGGCAGAAACAAAAAAGCCAACCACAAGTGGTCGACGGAACACTCGCATGTCTGCAAGGTTGTGTGGGTTGGCGAGAGGAGGGATAAAGTCGTGGATGATCGTGCAGTTGAGAATGGTTGAGACTGGAAGGTTCTCCGTGTCGTCCCCGTACAATATCAATGTCAAGACGTCAACAAATTGCAATGAAGACTCGGAGCGAGCGACGAAGAAAGGTGAATGCTGACAGAATTTGTAGTCGGGCCATGTTTCTAGCGACTGCCTGAGATTAAAATCGAGGATGGGCCATGGTATTGCGTTGAAACCAACCCGATATTGAGGAGCTTACGAAATTGAATACACACATTCTCGGCGCGAACAAATAGATTGCAATATATACAAAAGAACCAGATGCGAAGACGAGATGGGTGTCCAGATGCTGCAGTATTAGTATCCATCTGCATGCGGGGCCGGCGCACAGCAGAGAAAAAGAACGAAACGTGTCCGTAATGGAAGGGGGCGTGGCTGCCTGTTGGCTGCACCCGGCGCGGTAGAATGAGCATCAAGAGTAGCCGGTGTCGTAGTAGAGGAGGCGGTCGGCTGCGTCTGCGATGATGACGCGTGAGCCAGGGGTTGATCTTGCGATTGACCTTGCTGGTGCTGCGTTTGCGACGATGGGGCAGGTGTCTGCGATTGGTCTTCATGTTGCCGTGTTGGGTGTGCATTGTCATCGACGTGTTGAGGAGACGCGCAGCAGAGAAAAAGCACGAGATGAGCCAACATTCGGACGGGTAGTGAATGCGCAGGTCTTGTACTTGGTATTGTAGTACCAGTGGGCTGGGTGCGTGTACGATTTGTCGACTCAGAAACAAACAATACCTGTATAGAGATCATCAGACAGCATAAATTGACACACCGGGGAAAGACATGCCTCCCTGTCCCGCATGGCAGGTACTTTGACAACATGAGGATGCATTGTGCGTTGCGTGAGTTCGATTTCCTCGTTGGTGTGGGGTTGAGAGCGGAAGACTGAGGACAGCCAGCTGATGAGTGCATCTGGATGTGAACTCGAAGGCGTTATGGGTTGAGGTTCAGCTTCTTCGTCGGTGCCGTGTCGAGATCGGGACAAAAGTGAGGAAAGGTGAGCTAGGAGTACATGTGGATCTAACCGCGAAGGCATGGAGGGTTGCTGAAGTTCGTCTGGTGCATCATTTTCAGGTGGAGAGCGGTGAATGAACGATGACAGGCGAGCAAGAAGTGCGTGTGGATGGAACCCTGAAAGCTTTGAGGGTTGCGGAAGTTCGGTTGTTTCGCCACTATCGGGTCGAAAGCGGTGGAGGAGCGAGGAAAGGCGAGCTAGGAGTGCGTTTACAGAGGAATGAGGATGTGCACCACCCATCGGAGAGGACTGAGAGCACATATATAAGAGCTCAATAATAGAAACACTGATTGCGCACATCAACACTGGCTTCCATGCCATCAAAAAATGTTGGTGAGAGCTCATCAAGACCGCCAAACTGGCCAGGACATCGCGTAGCATCAGCCTGGAATGTTACTGTTATAACGAATATTGAGAAGGATTGCGAAAAAGGCACGTACTTCTAAAAATGACTTATCACTGAGCGAAGAGCGGGGTGTGTGCTGTGTTCCTGAATCATCCTGTTCGAGTCTGTCTTTTGGCGCCTAATAGCAGACATTGTCAGTGAGAGAGAGCGGGTCATATGTTGACATTAACAATATTGGCACTAATTGGAAGTAGGTCTTCAAGGCTAGCTTCTTTAAGGATGGCGTGAACATCCCATGTATACGCGATTTTGTTTTCGCAACCAGTGACTAACACTTTTCCATCAGGGGAAAGGGCTGCAGAACGCAGAACTCTTTCATGCTGGAGGGGCAGTCCGACTGGGAGGTTGGTGTCGAGATTCCATAGACACGCTGTTTTATCGGTTGATGTACTTGCAAGGAGGCGGTTGTTCTGAGACAAGGAGATGGCGGTGACACGGTCCGTGTGACCTCGAAGGACGGCGATCTGCTGCCAAGTGGCAGTGTCGAATATCCTAATCGGGCCATCTGAACCGGAGATAAGCTTCCGTCCGTCTGACGTCCATGCCAAGCCGAAAACTCTTCTATTGTGTTTTAGTGTGTTGAGAAGCTCGCCCGTCTTCGCATCCCAGATTTTTATAGTGAACTCGTATTCTCCACCCGTCGCAAGTTTTGATGAGTCAGGCGAGTACATCACGGCGTTCACCCAGCCATGCCCGGTTTCGATTATCATGATGTTTGTGCCGCTGTCATCCCAGATTCTTGCTGTCCCGTCCCAGGATCCACTCGCTACTCGTTCACCTTCTGCACTCCAGCACAATGCGCATACAACATCGGTGTGTCCTGTCCAATTGGCAATGACCTTCCTCGTCTCGACATCCCACAACCTCATATCGTAATCGTTGCCTCCGCTTCCGCTGACACTTATCTTTCCATTTGGAGACAGTGCCATGGACCACATTTCGTTATCCCCGTCCCACCAGTCCTCGCCTATCTGTGCGCCGCTCTTTAGGTTCCATAGTCGGAGTGAACCGTCCAATGAACATGTGATGATGCGTTCTCCGTCAGGCAAGTGCACAACACCGTATACCCAGTTGGTATGACCTCGCATTGTCCGGCATGGCGTGATCGCTGACGTCTTACTATTGGGGGAAGACATGGTCGGTGCTTGGGGTCTCAACTATGGCGGGTCGTAGACTGCGTATAATGATGGGGGGAAGTCTGTCGGGATCTTTGAAGCAAACTGGGTTATCCGACAGTGGCAATGATTGCTGGTGAGTCCAGGGGGCTATATCCTTTCAATTTGATGTGTGTCAGAACCACACAAGCCATGGCTCACGAGAAGCGTGCTTACAGGATTCAAGTCTCACCTACAAGACGGCGTATGCAGGTGCTGCGAAATTCGAGAAGGTGCAAGAGATCTTTGTGGGTTTCAGAAGTCTCTGGTAGCAGGTCGTCAGCCTCGAGCGGCAGAAGACCCTAGAGTATCACCCACGGGAAGCACCGTTCAGACGAGCCTAGTGCGCAATCATCGGTGATCAATGAGTATCTGGTTGGGAGTGGAGGGCAGTCGTTCGTTCATGCCGTTTTTAAGGTTTGTCTTATGCGTGTTTGCTTCACAGCTTCATTGCTGTATAGACGAAGCGCTCAGGTCTGCGACCGGTTGCTATGTGCTGTGCCCGTACGTAAGGACTACATTGATGGCTATAGCAATCATTCGACAGCGTGGCGGCCCCGCGCCTCTTTACTCCACACGTTTTCTTCTAGCCTATTTTCGAACTCAATATCATCAACATGTCAAGACGTATACATGCTGTGCGGAATACCAACTGTATTAGCACCTAGGATGGAATTGTCGTTCACCAAGGATGTCATGGTAAGTGACAATACTCCGCAAAAACATTTATTCGCCGCCTCTGAACGAAGCCACTTTCCTTCATGCGAAAGTCGACAATCCGCTGTATTGCATGAATGGATGGACAATACATCCAGTCATCCAACCCTGAAACACGACAGAATGGAAGAATATGTGGACCTCATCGTCAGAGACAGAGAAAGACTTAACGTTATGACTTGTGGAAGTTGCGAAACGAAACGTGTAGCGGGGGAGAGGTTCTGGCCTTTGTACAACTGGGCAAGAATCGGTGATGACAGTTCGATCTCCTCTAGCAATATTTGGGAAGGCAAGGAGAATAGAGTGACAACGCGACTAGTGTGATGTGCGTTTGCGTAGTTTTATTGACACACGACGTAACAACTCTTTAAAGCTTCGTATATGAGATCATTTCATCAAGCTCCCATTTCTTCCGAGCATGCCAGATTCATCAGGCCCTGCCATTGGCTAGCCAGTATGTCATTAAGTTTGCTATGCAGATCATTCTGAATTTCTCACCCACCATACGAGGCGGCGAGTGAGTCGAGGGTCAGACGTCAGTCGCCGAAGGCGCGCATTCAACTCGTTTCGTGTGCCAAGGCTGGCACAACGCGAACCTACACAGACGTCTCCAGGTGACGAACTGTGAACATGTTATCCAAAATCTGAAGGCAAACAATCTCATATCTAAGTGCCGCCCCTTTATATTTGATCTGCCTAACATAGGATCACCTAAATACCTGTTCTAACGCTAAGGAGGCGCAGGTCGACGATGTAAACTAGCTGCTAGGCGTTACTATAACGGCCATCGACATTACAAAGACCTTCAACTCATCAATCTGGTGAAAGGTATCCTCGGAACGGTCGCAAACATTGCGCCGGCACGACTACCCGAAAGGTTCGCGAAGACATCCTCAGGTCCGCACAGTCTGTGGTCAATAACCATTCCGATTTCCTGGCGATAGTCAAGAAGTGCGGAACTATCAGAGAAGTCCTTGAAAGAGCAATCAAGGATGACAATCTCCGAGGATGTTTGGGGTATGCTTTATCCCAGCTTAACAAGTGGGCCAAACCAATATAACTGTCACCGGAAACTGATAACACCGTGCAGAAACATCACATCAATAGCGAAGTAGCTTCACAAATCGAGCAAAAATTATGGCAGAGGTGATTCTATATCATGATTGATCGCGGCCGAATTGTTGGGTGGTAAAAAGACTTGGACCCCATGATCCTCTTCAATGTACGTCTCCAGAATCAACTTGAACTTCTACCCATTGAAATTCTGAATGGCATCTCAAGACCGAAGCGATAACTGGCATCGCAATCAGAGTAGAGAAGGTGACTCTGGGACTCGGTGGCATTGAATGTGAATATCCCGATGTCTCAAAGTAAGC
Organism: Suillus subalutaceus; assembly: GCF_016647625.1. Lineage (NCBI taxonomy): Eukaryota > Fungi > Basidiomycota > Agaricomycetes > Boletales > Suillaceae > Suillus > Suillus subalutaceus. The sequence goes on from NW_024540420.1 coordinate 69,491, forward strand.
TGATACTTCACCGGGCGTCCAATTGCAGTCAGGTATCACCAAACCAGTGCCTCCACCACATCCTTCCATGTTTTATGGCCGACAGGATCTTGTTGCAGAGTTCACGAGCCTCGCTGTAAATCATGAACACATAGTGCTGATCGGTCTGGGAAGCATGGGCAGGAGTTCTCTATCCTCAACGAGACGCTTGTCACGGAGAATCTGCCTCCTTTGTGACTTACAATAGCTTCAATCCATCGACCATCACCTTTGAAGCGTTTATGACTCGTTTTGCGGGTGCCCTCGGCATCAGATCTGACGATAAGTTACAAATTCGTTCACGCAAGGATGCTGTGATGTAGGTGACACGAACCATCGTCACCTTATTAAGAATGGAAACGACCGTGGTATTATCACCAGAGTCGATTTCCCGGTCCGAACATTTGTCCTACTTCGTAGCAGCAAAGAATTTCACACCTTCACCATCAGCAACGCCGATAATCTGCGCCCGATTAGAGCGTGTAAGGACGGTGATAGCCCGCCGCAATAGTGATATAGGAATGCCAGAAAAGAGATGACGGAATGGGGGGATCAGAAATCTCATAAAACGTGAGGATCGCGTTGAGCTGACCAGTCACTGTTGCCTAAACCCACAGGACAAGAGACCTGAGTTTCCTTCAGTGGAAAATGACTACGTACCCATCAATGTAGGACATCAGCCCATTCTTCTGGAAGACGCCAATAAAGTAAAACTGCGCGAGTTTGCTTTACACTGCGACGTTCTTCGTGACATCGCAGCCATCAAAAATGAGAGATACGATGGTTGTGATTCGACCTACAACACTAATGCCCGTCAAGTCTCGCAGAAATATGAATTGAAAGCAACGCACGGTTTATCCTCATTGCGGAGAATCTCATCCCAATCGCCACCAGGAACCTCCGCGTTCTCGACCTGAAGAGGTAAACAGTTGTATATGCCGTGCATACGTTAGGATGAGGTGGATCCATTGCTCGGTGGAGGTGAGCTTGGGTGTTTTGGTTTGTTGCTCACTGGCTAGCGAGTGAAATCAGTGGGTTGTTAAGTTAGGAAGAATCATACGTGAAGACGGGAGGTGCTGCGTGGATCGATGGCAACAGAAATCCTTGAGAGACAGGTGAGTTTATCAGTCGTAATGGTGCCACAGTGGATATATAAAGGTATTACTTACCTGAGGGTGCAGTGGTGCGTGGTAAGAGCCATCAAAACGAGCCATCAATGCATCATCGACATCGTCACGTGCCACAAGTATAAGTGACGTTTTTTACAACTTTCGCTCGGACAGCCTATGATCAGTAAGTACTCATGATCTGTCCTTCAAATTTCTGTTCGTTCCGTGCGTTGTTTTTTTTGCTCATTAACGAGACACAGTGCCAATCTTTCTACAATGACTTCTACTCGATAACTTCCGAGCTGACTCGACCTCTCCGTCAAGTCGGCCTCTCGGTGAGTTTCGTAGATCGTATTGCCTCATCTGATCGTCAACCAAGACTAGTATGGGTGGCATCCTACCATACAGAAGTTTTGCATCGTATCATTTAGGAACGACTACCTTCTATTTGGTCTGTTTACGGGACTCGTAACTATGTATCGTTAACATTGGTCCCATATTATTAGCTCAAGCTCTCAGGCCGAGCCAGGAACTGCCACGTCAGCTGTTCTAGCTAGCTGTGGAACGAGTGCGGACCCGGGATGACGCATTTAGGACGAGTTACGACTCATGACTCGTTACAGCAAATGCGGGAAGCGCTACGCCACGGTCAATCTGCGAATATAAGAACCCGCCCTTTGGTGATTCACTTTCTCTTCTCATACAACCACGAACCACATTATCAATTTTTTAAACAGTAACAATGAGTAACCCTTCACGAGGCAGAGGCGGTACCCGAGGCGGGCTACACTGGTGGCCCTCCGAGGGGCGCTGGTGGGTTCATGGAGGAAGAGGCTCTGGTACGAGGGGCGGGTATGGCGGGTGGTTCCAGAGGGGGAGTACCAGGAGATTTGATCTTCCGGGGCCCTGCATCTGTAGACCAACGTCTCGCTACCTTGGATCAGCTAGTCACTTCCTTCAACAAACTCACCTTCAACCCTGAGCGCCCTCACCGGCCTGGCTTTGGTACCCTTGGCTATCCAATCACATTGCGTGCCAATTTCTTTCCCGTCAAACTTCCCAAAGGGCCCATTTACGATTACCATCTCGAGATCACGCCGTCCACAGACATTAAGCGCATTCGTGCACGTCTTTTTGAGCTCCTAGAACACAAAGTGATCAAGAAGGCTGGAAAGAATTTTTGCCGTTTCATCTCTCACGATCAGCAGCCAGAAGCTTGTTTCGAACAAGAGGTTGCCCCAGCCCCTTGACGTGCAAGTCCAGTATTACGAGGACGGAGAAGCTGGCCCCAATGCTAGATCCAAGACGTATACTTTCGCCATTATCCACACAGCTGACTTGGATGTCACACGGCTTACCAAGTAAGTTATGGAAAGCCTCATTTATTTTCGCGTTAATTCATGGTGTGTAGGTACCTCAGCGGCGATATCGAGTCACGAGACTACGAAGTCCAGCCACTGGTAGCTGCCGTGAACCTCGTACTTCAAACGCATGCGGCGCGTACCGGTGTTCGCGTCGGCAAGAATCGCTACTTCTTCCCCTCGCAAGAGCGCTTTGAGCTTGCGCTTGGCATAGACGCCGTGAAAGGCTTCTTCACGTCCGCCAGACCTGCATATAATGAACTCATGGTGAACGTCGGTGTCTGTATGACTGCCTTCTACAAGCCGGGCAACCTTGCCGACGCCATCGTGGGCGTTCCAGCGGTCGTCCGACGGCGCCACGCTGCAGCGGTTTACCCAGAAGCTCAAAGTGACCACTAGACATCTAGGGTACAAGCAAAAGAAACCGATCAAGAAGATCATGTCAACGAGTGCTAGACGGACTTTTTTCCACTGCGAAGAATACCATGGCAAAATATCTGTTTGAAGAGTATTTCAAGAAAAGTCCGTCTCCTTTATCACATTCTTTGTTCACTCGCTGATTTTTCAGCAGAGTACCCCCACATTACGCTGAGGCATGCAGACGACCTTCCAGTCGTTGATATCTCAGGTCCGAATTCGAAATTCTCCATATATGTACCAGCCGAACTATGCGAAATCGAAATCGGGGCAACCGTTCCGAGGGCCGTCTCAATGACAAAGAAACCTCGAACATGATTCGGTTCGCCTGCAATCCGCCAAAAGTCAATGCAGATGCCATCATTGAACGCGGTCTTCCCACTCTTGGGTTTACTCCCGAGACGCTGGGCAGTCCTCTGAGTGGCTTCGGCATTGCGGTGGACAATAACATGGCGGTCATCCCTGGACGTGAACTTCCCCGCCTCGTCTCAGCTACGGAGGGGGGAGGCCGCCTAACGTCAACAACGGCAGTTGGAACATTGTTGACGTCAAAGTTTCATAACGGCGGGGCCATCAAGAGCTGGTGGGTGCTTGTCGTCAGAGAGAAAGATGGACGAAGCGTGTTCAGCGGGGCCGACGACCCGATTCTGACTGATCTTTGGAGGGGCTTTGGCGAGAAATGCCGCAATAGTGGCATCTCCCTGGGATCACAACCTGTCAAGCTTGCCCAATCGCTCATCCCTCGCGCCGATGATCCTGGCAGGCAGCAGGCGCTAGACTCGATTCGTCAGAAGATTTAAACAGAACATTTCCGAGAGAGGAAAACCCGTCATTCATCCTCGTCCTCCTCTCTCGCCGGGACAACTACATTTATCCAGGCAATCAAACGGATTTGCGACGTCGAGGTTGGCGTCCATACCATACATATGCTTACGGATAAGGTGGTAGGAAAGGACGCCAATAAACAAGATCAATACTTCTCGAATGTCGCTCTCAAGTTGAACACGAAACTCGGAGGTATCAATCATGTGTTGGATTCGGACAGCTTGAAATGGTTGACGAAGGCTAAGACGATGGTTGTGGGCATGGACGTTACGCACCCCGGCCCTGGCAGTGTTGAAGGCACACCGTCGATTGCCGCTGTTGTTGCGAGCATTGATAGTTCTTTCGTCCAATTCCCAGCAAGTCTCAGGTGTCAGGAGACCAAGAAAGAGGTAGGCTATGTCCCAATGTTACCGCCTTGATTCTTATCCCTTCTTTGTAGATGATCACGGATCTGACCTCTATGATGATAGATCGGCTCATGTTCTACGCAGAGAAGAACCAACCCTGCCGGATCGAGTCTTTGTTTACAGGGACGGTGTGTCTGAAGTGAGATAGGGTTTCCTTGCGATCTTGAAGCCGCTTGCTAATATTGACCCGACAGGGTCAATTCAATACTGTGTTGGAGGAAGAGCTTCCTAAGATCCTGGAGGCATTTAAGAGAGTCCCACAGAGGAAGCCATATCAGTCCGCTGTTGACGATTATCATTTGTGGAAAGCGACACCATGCCAAGTTTTGGCCGACCGACTCTCAGTTCGCGGATCGGAACGGTAAACCACTCGTCCAGGAACCGTCGTCGATAGAGGCATCACTGCAGTGTGCGCCGGCCCTTCTATTTGACCACAAGTTGATTGTTCTTACATTTGATTACTAGGTTCGACTTCGATTTTTACCTTCAAGCTCATGCTGGCTTGCAAGGCCACGTGAAGGCAACACACTACACTGTAGTGTACGACGAGAATCGCCTCGGCGCAAATGAACTGCAGCAGGGTACGCACACTGCGAGTTACTTGTACGCCCGTGCCACCAAGGCGGTCAGTCTCGTACCGGCCGCGTACTATGCCGATCTGGCATGTGAGAGAGGAAGATGTTTACTTGAACGACTTCTTGAGCGCTGATGACAAGGTGTCAAGCTCTGTCGTATCAGGGAAAGGAAGGGGGAAGGGAAAGGCAGACAAGGAGGAAGAGAAGTTACGGGTGTTTGCAGAGGCGAAAGAAGGCATGGGGAGAGGGCGTGCACCCTGATTTGCGGGCGAGCATGTTTTATATCTGACCATGAATATTGATGGGGGCTATTGCGAGTTGTACCAGACTACCAGTACTGTACTTCAAGTTTGTATTGTCATGTGATCGCGCCGCAATTGTTTTTTTTTTTTTTTTATATGTAATATATAAATATCCTCTTACACCTAGGCCTAGGCCTCAGGCCTCAACCCGGAACCCATATAAAGCAGTTTCTTCATTCCGAGCTTGCTAATGGTCAATACTTTGCCAAAGTTCCGGAAGGTGACTCTCACAGACCAATCCTATCAACATCAAGGCTATTTTAGGCACGAACAGGTATGTCATTAATATTGATATGCAATGATAGAGCAAAGGTACGATACTTCGTTGCACTGCTGTTTGAACTAATTTTACCATTTCCTTTAGGTTGGTCTCCATGAAGGAGGCGAACGTTGTTGGCAACGCGAGGTACTGACGATCCATTTTACCGGAAAACAAATCATTAGCTTGATCAAATGCTCTGCGCTGATGCAATCATTACACACTGGTGTGTAAGGTTTAGGTACGAGTCCCGTTAGGAAAGGTTTGGCGACGCTTGGCGGTGCTCGGTAAACTCGAACTTTTAGAATTGAGCAGTCCTCTCCATTATTTGTGGTCTGCTGGTTATGACAGTCGGAAAACGAACCATCCGACATGACTTACCCGGATCCCTCAACCATCATCCTAGGAGTGGTCTTGAAGACCCATATTTCACCGGAGTTGGCGTGGACCGAGACTGCTATGTTCAAAGCACTCAGCGCCCATCATTTCAAGTCCCTGAGCGCGTCTCCACGTCACTGTGCACCGCTCAAAAATGACATACATGCGTGTCTGCAACGTGCACCGGTGCCGGGCGATTTAAATGCCCACCATTCATTCATCCTCCTCATCCCCAACTCTCGTCATGTCTGATATTATCTCGTACGACACCCTCAATGACTCTCAAAGGCCAGAAGCTCGCAAGAAGCCCATCCCCGCTCGATGGCGACCCCCTTCATCCTTTTTCCCGCGTCTGATCTTCCACACGATGTGCTTTTGCTTGACGTTTCACTCGAATTTGGATTTCATGTGGGAGATCTTCCGAGAGCCTAATGGTTGGGAAAACTTCCATACTCTATACCTCACTCAAATCAATCAGTTGAGTACCGTGGTAAGTTGTTTTCTGTTCATCGCTTAAATATTCCTAATCGTTCTTGATAGCAAGGATTGGTCCTTACGACTGTCGCAGTCTTTATCTCCACTCCGTCCCCTCTGAAGCAGATCGACTACAGTGCTGATGGACCGTATACACTCCTATCGGAGTCATTGGTATTCTCGTTGTTCGGTCTTTTACTTCAACTCTTCACCTCTGTCGTGGGGCAGACTTATCAAAAGCAGTCAACCTTCAAAGTGAGTAATTTATAGAACCCCACAAACTGGTATTGACTCCAAACAGGTTTTGAAGCGAAATCGGTGGCGGTTCCTATGCCATATCATCGTTCTCTCAATTCCGGTCTATATCTTCGGCATATCTCTACTGCTGCTCATCTTCGGTGCGTTTCTTGTCCTCCGCTAGACCATATTATGCCTGATCAGTACATCTTGAATAGCCATATCTGTGACAGGCTTCCTGTCCTCTTCAACTTCAGCTCGGATTTTTACCGCAGCGACATTCGCGGTGCTTTCTACGTGTCTGTTTGTTTCTATCCTACCGTCGCCGTTCTTTTCGGGACTTCGTCATTTGTTACGTAAGATGTTGTGGAGGACAACGGATTCTGTCGATGATGACGATGACGACGACGACGAGTTGGACAAGGAACATAGTGAGAAGGAGGCAGGGAGCCTTGTATGAGGTTTATTTCAAGATGTCTTCTCTGATGCTACCCGTTCTTATGTTTCGAAAGTTTATTTCTACAAGCTAATGTATCGTATTCGAGAGCGGACTACAAACCCATAATATTCCTTGATACGAAGGAACGCATTCCTAGATCTTTAGGTACAAGAGATATATTGCGTTATCTGAAGATCAGACCGCTGTTGTAGTTGTAAAATGTCCAAGTGCAAATTTATACAGGCTTACTGATCAGTCGGGACTCGGTAGGGAGCGGTGACTGGGTTAATGCCACAATCTGGTTGTGTGACGAGGCTATATCGATTAATATATAGTAGCTACCATTGGCGGGAAGTGCATGGATTGTGACTCACGTGTGTGCGCTTCTTCGAACTGCGGCGCTAAATATTGTCGGTTGTGTACACTCAGGTTATACTAGGATTTGAGCTACATTGCTCTGCTAGCGCTGTGTATACGACATTATCAATATGCCAAATGTCGAAGGCAATAATCAGGAGTTTTTCCGCGAGAGTTGTATATGGCACAGTAGTGTCGGTACACATCTCACCATTCGATCCACTCTCCACCTGGGTATAACAACTGCGCTGCTACCACGCTCGCCCCGCCGAGACATCCGGAATGAAGAACATGACGAATCACCCCTTTTCTGGTTCCTCTGCTCCCAAGGGCCATCCTCTTCGCCCACGCAGGATTCCTCTTGGGGACGTCTTTGCGACGCGAGATAAGATTTCCCAATTTTCGGTATCTATCTCGTAATGCTGATATTGTCTCGTAGCGCACCGCTAATGCCCACAGTGGAAAAAGCCATAAGTTGGCGCAGCCACCACGTCCTCCTCGCCAATGAGTCTACGCTAGCGCCTCAAGCAGCAGTAAGCCACAAGCAGGGACATCCAATGTTATCTGCGGAGCCACCCCAGTAACGTTGCAGACTGGAAGTATCAGTGCAGCTACTAGTAACGGATCTTCTTCCCCGTTGGACGTTGAACGGCAGAAACGATCATCACATTGATCTGAAACTTCTATCAAAACTATCTAGTGTCTCCTAACAAAATCCTACCGTTTGCCGCATGTCGAGTTCTTCGCGTCCGACGGAGCCTCATGATTTTGCCGTAAGTTTTCAGGAGAACCTGCAGGATGGGGTCAACCCTGTGCCTTGCGCGCTAGGTCAGACTAGGACTCGCTACCGATTGGACGATGTAGACAGGAAAATTTGGTCACAACTGGGCGTCAATCCAGGGAGCAGTACCCTAGGACCTGAGGAAGCCTGGACAATTGCTTCACGCTTTACGTAAATCAATTTATCCTCTTATTTGTGGTTTGCTGGTTATGACGGTTGGAAGACGAACCCATCCAACATGACTGACCCGGATCCCTCAACCATCATCTTAGGAGTGGTCTTGAAGACTCATATTTCACCGGAGTTGACGTGGACCGGGGTTTCTGAGTTCAAAGCGGTCGCAAAGCGCTCAGCGCCCATCATTCCAAGTCCCTGAGATAGTCGCCTACCTGACTTGTCTTCTCAAGGGGTTTGTGCAACGTGCACCGGCGCCAGACGCTTTAAATACCCACCATTCATTCATCCCCTTTCATCCCCAACTCTTATCATGTCTAACATCGTCTCATACGACACCCTCAAGGACTCTCAAAGGCTGGAAGTTCCCAAGAAGCCCATCCCCGCTCGATGGCGACCTCCTTCATCCCCTTTCCCGCGTGTGATCTTCCACGTTATGTGCTTTGGCTTGACGTTCCACTCGAATTTGGATTTCATGTGGGAGATCTTCCAAGAGCCTAATGGTTGGGAAAACTTCCATACTCTATATCTCACTCAAATCAATCAGTTGAGTACTGTGGTAAGTCGTTTGACTTTCAGCGCTTAAATATTCCTAATCGTTCCTGATAGCAAGGATTGCTCCTTACGACTGTCGCAGTCTTTATCTCCACTCCGTCCCCTCTGAAGCAGATCGACTACAGTGCTGATGGACCGTATACACTCCTATCGGAGTCATTGGTGTTCTCGTTATTCGGTCTTTTACTTCAACTCTTCACCTCTGTCGTGGGGCAGACTTATCAAAAGCAGAAAAACCTTCAAAGTGAGCGACGTACATTGTATAGAATTCCATAAACTGGTACTGACCCTCAACAGGCTTTGAAGCGAAATCGGTGGCTATTCCTATGCCATATCATCGTTCTCTCAATTCCGGTCTATCTCTTCGGCATATCTCTACTGCTGCTCATCTTTGGTGCGTTTCTTGTTCTCCGCCAGACAATGTTATGCCTGATCAGCATATCTTGAACAGCCATATCTGTGACGGGCTTCCTGTCCTCTTCAACTTCAGCTCAGATTTTTACTGGAGCAACATTCGCGGTGCTTTTTACGTGTCTGTTTGTTTCTGTCCTACCGTCGCCGTTCTTTTCGCGACTTCATAGGATATTGCATAAGATGTTGCGGAGGACAACAGACTCTGTCGATGATGATGACGATGACGACGATGAGTTGGACAAGGAACGTGGTGAGAAGGCGGCGGGGAGCCCTGTGTGAGGTTTATTTCAAGATGTCTTCTCTGATATACCCGTCTTGATGTTCCGTGGGTTTCTTCCTACAAGCTAATAGTGTCGTATTCGAGAGCGGACTACAAACCTATGATATTTTTTGATGCGAAGGAACGCATTCCTAGATCTTTTGTACACGAGATATCTTGCGTCATCTAAATATCAGACCGCTACAACAACTGTTTGTAGTGGTAAAACGTCCAAGCACAAGTTTACACAAGCTTACTGATTAGTCGATGGAGAGGCGGTGACTATGGCTTCCTGTTCATCAATGGTCAGCGCTTCAGCCACAAGATTGATGGCGCTTGTACAAGCTCTGTTTGTCATTCAACGTTCATCATTCAACGGTGATCATCAATCTTTCTGTATGACAACTGGACACTGGATGAGCGAATTATGATGTACCATTCCCTATAAGAATGAGAACAAGATTCCCCTGATACTGATCATGACGTCAATGCACCCCTGCAAAATTGCTGTTCGGTAGGCCGACTTTAATTACCTTAGGAGAAGGTCAAATGAGGGCATTGTGCGTTCTTGTGTTCTATGATAGAACGGTGATTATGAAAATCACGCGAACGTTATACAAACCACAATGACAAGCAACGTTGACGATTTCGTAAGTATGGCAAACGTATGTTGGAGGCTCTGTGAGATGCTGAAGTCGAAACAGCCGGAATGTCTCAGAGCGAGCTGTATGATATCACTGGTTTGGGCTGTAGTAAGCTGTCGCAACCCTAATGAGATAGAATAAACTTTCCAGAAAGCACAGCAACTGCTGGGGCCTGGGCAGGCTCAGCGCTCAGGGCCAATTGCGATGACACAAAACGGGGGAAGCTAACTTTCATCCGACACTCCGACGTATCATGAGTGTGGTATTATAATGAGCTCATGGAGTAGTAATGCTGATATATAACCACATCCTTGTGTAGCGAGATGCTTCGAGCCTTCGATGAGACTTCTGTCACGCAATGGACTCGAAGAACGTCGGAAGAATGGATGCGTCAGTCAGCGGACCCTAGTTATCACAAACAAAATGAGAAATGCTACGCAAATGGAGCTGAGAAACCCAGTGCCCTACTGGAACTCGTGTGGAGATCAGGCTGGACAAAACAGGCTATGCTCCGAAAGCACTGCTAAATGTGAGAACAGAAGATCCGGAGGCCAGGGAGAATCGACGGTTGGTGATGGATGAATGAATGATGGCATGCGGCCGGGTACGCCTAATTCAAGTGTTGGGGTGGCCGGTGGAGAACGTGTGATGCGTATCGTCATCGAAGATACGGGACCAGCGGGACCATCGGAAAAATCCGAGGACTGGTCCAACGGTTCGTGTTAGACCTTCGGAAGTACTGCGGCCTCCATTGCACAGCGTCTTTGGTCAAGTTATAATCACTCAACGAACGTTTTGTTCACATCCAACACAGTTGCAGTTCCGACAACATCCACAATAATGTCCACGCATCCTTCTCCAGACCCATTTCAACGTAGGCACTTCATCTTTCTTTGACTTTTATATAAAAACCTGACATTCGTTGACAGCCATGACCATGTCGCCATCTTCTAGTGTGCAACATTCACCCCCTGTTGATCTCAGACGTATGACGTCCAATTCGACACTGCTTAACCCCCCAAAAGATTCAACTAGGGAGCACAGACTATCAACGCATCCTTCTCAGCACTTGAATACAAGGTTGGGCTCTCGCTCACCCTCTTCAATTCCTTCATCGCCGACATCTGCGTAAGCCACTCCACTTTCATCAAATACTCACACTTACATTTATCGCCACCACAGCCACTCATCGTCATCCGCAATTTTCGAGCGTGATATTGAGCCTATGCACCCTCCATCTCCCCCATCTCACCCGAATCCCCATCGCATTGCACGCGCAAAAGGCACTGAGCAACTCGAACACAGTGTACCTTCTGTGCTCGACAGTGCTGCTTCCATTCTCGCAGCCTCTTCTCCCATGGAAGAAGATCACATTTCTGTCGTTAGTCCTTCGCGAGATCGTGATCGCCTCACTGCCAGCGGTTTTGCTAGCCCAATCGGTAGCTTGAGAAGCAGGAGCCCAAGTCCATCAGGAAGGACGAGCTTGTTACTCAGCATCCCGACTCAGCAGGGGCCCGTCACCCCCCCTAAATATTTCTACACCGGGTGTGGGAGCGGGCAGTCCGCAGCGACTGAGCATCCAGACCAGCCCACTCGCTTTTCCCTCGAAACAGGGTACGAGTAGCAAGGCCTCTTCCCCACCTTCTATCAACACGCCTGCATCTGTATATTACTCAACGCTTTCATCAGTCGAACCGTCACCTACGACCACGACTATGGAGCATCCCCCTGCAGTGCTCCCTCCTAACGCCATGTCAACACTCTCACCTTCATCGACCTACACATCTTCACCTTATTCGCGTCCCATCACTATCTCCCACCCCCCGTCCCCGACGCACGGTCCCACTAAGCGTCTCTCGTTCATGAGTTACGCCGATCTGCTCGCATCGACACCCGCATCAATGGTTCCGCTGTCATCATTTACCAGCTGTGCAACTCCCGACCCGCCACCTCACATTCCAGGTGTCGAAGGGTACGCGCTCAACCAACACGATGCTGCTAGTCTAAGCGGTCGTGAGCGTGACAGCATCGCCCTACTCGATGACGTCGGTGGCGAGTGGGAGCGCGAGGGTCTCGGACGAGGCCTCGAAGAGAGATTGGAGGCCTTGATGATCGTCCCTGGTAGAGCATAAATCTGGAGGCGCTGAAGTCAAACAGTCCCGCCTTTTGTGACTTGCTCGCTGCGAATCCAACATGAAACTAATGATATCTTACGATTTCACGCTGTATTAATCCGTCCTTCGTTCTATGCATATCTTTCGCTATTTCTATTTCTATTCCTATTCCTATTCCCGCCCTCGATACCGGCTACCTACTCCGTTGTTTTCCGCGACGTCGAGTCAATAAAATATCTATGTAAGATCGTCTTATTTCGTTACTTATGATATGATCGATTTCTTCGCATTTGGATACTATGACTGAGGGATACTTTACTCTTTTGCGCAGATTTCCCTTGATGTTTAGTGTCGGGTATTCGTATGTTGATACGATGCAATGATTCAGACAGTTGTTGTCAAGTTACTTGATATTTCGTCGCACGAGTCCCCAATAAGTCAAGAAAATGCATTTATTATGTACAATGTAGAACAGCGACTGAATCTGAGTCATTTAGAAGTAGACTCGTAGAAAGAACGACACTACTGAGTGTCCAATTGGAGGAGTAATCACTAGAACACCTGCACCCTTGCAGAACCCCTGAACCCAGCACTAATATTCAAGACTCATCCGCTTTTTGAGGTCCTTTACCACTTGTGGCGTGAACAACGCGGACGCATAGGTTCGATAAATGGTGGTAGAATGGTGAACCCAGAATCGACACCAAATGACAAGCGCCAAGGAAAGCAAATGTTATGCTCAGATAAAGTTGGACAGTTTTGGAGTGAGATGCGAAACCCGTGAGCACGATGGCTCATGATGAACTGTGAGTCGTGAACACGTATTACGAGGTGAACGGCCTACCTATGAGCAAAAGTACCACTGATATGGTGAAGATAATGATTGGCACTACCAAACCAAAGAGGTGCCAGAATATTCTCCAGCGCCTCTCAATTATGATCTGTGATGAGGTCAACTCTGACCTGCCACCCTGACAATGGACAATACGTACTTCTGCAGTACTACGTTGTTGAAAAAGGAATCCAGAGGCAGATACCTTCAGCTGGAACAATAGCCCAAACAACGAGAAGACAAGCGACTCCGCCAAACAGGCGTAAGATGCATGAGATGAGTAGTCGACATCATCCACAAGTGGTGGTTTTGAGGAGATAAAAACCGCCGCAGTGGTAAGCACGAGTCCTTGCTACGCAAGAACACATTGATGCGACCAATTTGAATGAATAATGCCCATCGTCGACTTACCGCAGTGCTCATTTGATTGAGCTGGGTCATATATTGACGATGCAACTCCTCCCAGTTGTTTCCTTCTTTCAGGAGGTCGTACAACCAGTGCAGATCGCTGCGCCAGGTGAATACGAGGCAGCACATTTTGGAGATATACCGCGAAATAAAGGATTCTGGAGCATTCCATTTGGGTGGAAATTTGTCGAAAAAGCTCTCATCTGAGGCAGTGTGTAGCCGTGATGACTGTGAGTATCCACTGGTAACTCGAATATTCTGACTTGGGCTGAACGTGAGTAGCAGTAGGAGGGCAACAGACTTATCTGAGTCAGAAACCATCATGATCGCGAGGATATATAAGCTATGTAAAGGGTTCATGCTGCCTCATGTTGACCGCACCTGAAATCTGATGGCACAACGCTACTTCGTTTCAGTCTTGCAGCGCAGAAAACTCGAATGCACGTGTAACTTACCTCAGTCATATGAGCGCCAATAGTTTTAGGAGGAACGGCAAATGCAGCTGTATGACTTCACAGCACTACGATTCTGCCCCAAGCATCTCTGAAGGGACAGGCAATGTTTTAGAGGGGATAAACTATGTTCATAAGATGAGTGCCTTGTGAACTTGGAAATTTCCTGTAAGTACTAGCCTTAGTTCGATTCGGGAACGTAATCGACACGCACCGTGCAAGCAAGGCTCGATTCCCGGCCCTGAACGCTACATAAAAAGTCAAAGTGGGATCACCTATCGTCAATTGGGGGATTGCTGAAGTGCCGGCTAGAAGCGCCAGCGCTATTTTCCTGGGACCTGGACAAGAATTTCGGAAGTTACGCGCCAAACTGAACCGAACACGTGAATCTGATCGAGATTATAATGTATGTATACGAGTGAAGGGATGGAAGAAATATACGGCGCAAAGGCATGCTAATGGCATGTACATTCGGATGCAGCGACAAAATTCTCAGGGACAAAAAATAAGGACCTAAAAGAGGCTGAATGAAGCGACAGAACCCTTTCGTCCTGTATTCTCGACGTTTGTCACGGCGAACACCCCGCCATGCAGCTGCCCCAAAGTTTTGAAATGAGGGTAAAAGCACGATGGACAGTAGGTTGGCATCGACGGTCGCATACGAGTTAGAAGTGACTATGATATGCACTCGGTGATCACAACGCCTGAAAACATAAAGCTATCAGTGTTCAAGCGAACAATCAAAATCGCGATTCGCACCTGCTAAGGGCCGACCTAAAGAAGCATGGTAGATGATACTGGCAGGCGCTAAGAGAACGAACTCAAGTGAGTTCTATAGTACATCAGTAAGGAATGTGTTGGCTATGCTAAGATATGACTTACCCCTAGTCGAGTATGAGAGACTGGGGGAAACTAGTGGCGAAAGTATCGTACGTCACGTGAGACTAATACCTAAGTCCGCTGGCGTTGAGCGAGCGTCTGAGTTATGTAAACGAAAACTTGAAAGATACTATGTACTATGTGACGTTGGCGAGTTGATTTCCAACAAAGTATTGAAGAGAACAGCCAGCATCCAGCGTTTCCCTTGAAGTTCCTGTGTCTCATAGGTCCATTTACTAAGAATATGTATTTTCAGAGGGGGTTACTCACAGAGACAAACAACTGCAGGAATAGCCCGTACGTACAAAGTGAAGATGAGCGACTCAGACGAACATGCGTATGGAATATCCGCAGTATAATTCAGGATAGGAAACACAGCCTGTAAGATGGCGTTGAAGCTGCGTTGTATATATACGTACACCATCATGCCCAATACGTGCACTACAATGCCAAGCGTACAGCTGTACGTTGGTGCACAAGACCCCTTCGTTTGGGATCATAACATGCCTTTGATCAAGCGAGCACAATGCGAGTTATTTGGATAACCTCAGATTTCGTCTCACGAGTTCCCAATAGCCAAGAAATTGCATTTAGAATGTACAATGTAGAGCAGCGACTGAATCTGAGCTATTTAGACTCGTAGAACGAACGACATCACTGAATGTCCAATTGGAGGAGTAATTGATGGCTACTAGAACACCTGCTAGTATCCTTGCAGAATCTCTGAACTGACCTATAATATTCAAGGTCCGCCCGCATTTTCAGATTCTTTACCACTCCTGCCGCGAACATTGCAGACGCAGTAGTAGAATGGTGAAGCCAGAGTCGCCACCAATTGACAAGCGCCAAGGAAAGCAAATGTTATGCTCAGATAAAGTTGGACAGTTTCGGAGTGAGACGAGAACCCTGTGAGCACGATGGCTGATGAACCGTGAGTCATGAACACACATTACGAGGTGAACTGCCCACCTATGAGCAACAGCGCCACTGACATGGTAAAGGTAATGATTGGCACTGCCAAACCCAGGAGGTGCCAGAATATTCTCCAGCGCCTTTCAATTATGATCTGTGATGAGGTCAACTCTGATCTGCCACCCTGACAATGGACAATGCGTACTTCTGCAGTACTAGGTTTTTGAAAAAGAATTCCAGAGGCAGATACCTTCAGCTGGAGCAATAGCCCAAACAACGAGAAGACAAGCGACTCCGCCAAACAGGCGTAAGATGCATGAGATGTGTAGTCGACATCTTGCGCAAGTGGTGGATTTGAGGAGATAAAAACCGCCGAAGTGGCAAGCACGAGTCCTTGCTACGCAAGAACAGATTAATGTGATCAATTTGAATGAACGACGCCCATCATCGACTTACCACGGTGCTCACATGATTGAGCTGGGTCAGATATTGACGATGCAGCTCTTCCCAGTCTTTTTCTTCTTTCAAGAGGTCGTACAACGAGTGCAGATCGCTGTGCCAGGTGAACATGAGGCAGCACATTTGAAGATATGCCGCGAAATAAAGGATTTTGGAGCATTCCAGTTGGGTGGAAACTCTTTGAAAAAACTCCCATTGGCCTTGTGTAACTCTAGTGAGTGTGAGCGTTCACTAGCAACTCCAGTATTCTGGCTTGGGCTGGACATGAGCAACAGTAAGGCGGTAACCGACTGATCTGAGTCAGGAAGAATTGCGAGGATATATAGGTTTTATTCCGCCTCATGTTGGCTGGGCCTGGGACGTGATGACACAATGCCATTTAATTTTAGTCTTGCAGCACAGAAAATTCGAATGCACGTGTAGCTTACCTCTATTATATGAGCGTTAACGGTTTTAGGAGGAGCAGCAGATGTAGCTGTATGACTGCACAACACTACGATTCTGCTCAAGCATCTCTGAAGGGACGGGCAACTTTTCAGAATAAATAAATAATGCTCATAACTTGAATGCCTTGTGAACTTGAAAATTTCTCGTGCAAGACTCTGTAAGTACCAGCCTAAGTTCAATTCGGGAACGTAATTTACACGCACCGTGTAAGCAAGGCTCGATTCCCGGCCCTGAACGCTACATAAAAAGTCAAAGTGGGATCACCTATCGTCAATTGGGGGATTGCTGAAGTGCCGGCTAGAAGCGCCAACGCTATTTTCCTGGACAAGAACGGAAGTTACGCGCCAAACTGAATCAAGCACGTGAATCTGATCGAGATTATAAGGAATGTACACGAGTGAAGGGGATGGAAGCAGAAAGGCATGCTAATGGCATGTATATTCGGAGGGGGTGATAAAATCCTCAAGGACAGAAGCGCATATTTTTATCGTAAAAGAGGCTGAATGAAGCGAAACCCTTTCGTCCCGTGTTCCCAACGTTTGTTACGGCAAACACCCCACCATTGCAAGTGCCCTTTTTTTTTGAAATGGAGGCAAAAGCACGATGGACAATAGCTCAGAGCATCGGCGGTTGCACACGAGTTAGGAGTGATTGTGACATGTACCCGGTGATCATAATGTCTGAAAAAATAAAGCTATCATTGTTGAAGAGAACAATCAAAATCGCACCTGCTAAAAGTCAACTTAAAAGAGAACAGCCACCATCCAGCGTTTCCTTTTGAGTTCCTGGGTCTCATAGGTCCATTTTTACTGGGAATATGTATTTTCAGGGTGGTTGGTTACTCACAGAGACAAACAACCATATGAATAGCCCGTACGAAGCGAAGACGAGCGACTCAGACAAACATGCGTATGGAATGTCCACGGTATGATTCAGGATAGGAAATAGAGCCTGTAAGAAGGCGTCGAAGCTGCGTCGTATATATACATCATCATGCCCAACACGTGCACTACAATGCCAAGCGTACAGTTGGCGTACCTTGGTGCACAAAACCCCGTCATTTGGGATCAGGATCTCGCCCATCGCTGAGGAAAAGGATATTTGCATAATGAATTGTTGTAAAAATGAATCAGTGTTCATGAAACATGCCGAGGCTGCGGGAGTCAAGCCCCTCGTCGAGACAAGCGGGAAGGGAAACCTATCAATGCAAAATCTGCTGCCAGCGCAGACAATTACTGATGTGGGCCAAGAATTACGAATCATTGTCAAGTAAGCAAACAACCACGCACCAGTGATGTCCATTCCTCGCTGCTCAAAACAAGTATGCCGGATATGTACGGTCCTTTGCACAATGATTTAGACAAACCAAACCATTACGCAACGACTGTAATGTCCCATCGGTCACCGAGCTGTAGCGGAGCTTCCACAAAGACGTAGCGCTTAGCGATTATTTGGGTCTCATGGTGAAAAGGCGTTTGCTTGCCTCGTCGACTTAGATATTATTTCGAGTATGTACACTGTACACAGAGTGAAGATTTTGAACTCCTGACGGGAATCAAGTTGAACTTGTGAGGAGGTGGCAACAGCACTCTGCCACTGGGACACGTGACTACCCTTGTGGGATGGTTGTGCTTGGGAATGTTTCTTGATTTCATTTTCAAGTACTTTTGACGGTCTCAAGACTCAGGCTGGTGTGCTCGCAGACATCTATCTTATCATATCTTCGATACTTCAACTTTGATTTCCTCGTCCTCTCTGGTTTCACGTTTTTCACAAAGATGAGGCTTAAGCCAGAGAGGACGTGAATTTCGATGTACTTGTATGTTTTTGCTGATCGTTCTATCTACTTCATCTGATGAGTTCTTTTGATTTCTTTCTTTTCCGTTTGACGTATTTCTTCCGTTGCGTCTTTTTTGTTCGGCGTTTGCAGGTTGCTTGTTTTTTTTTTTCAATCTTCTCTTGCTGTCGCCCTTTTAAAAGCTGACCTAGTTTTGGTACTGTCCTGTTCGCCTCCACTCCACACTGTGACCTCCCTCCTATCTCCTCCGCCCATCTCGTCCTCGCCCATTCCTTCGCTCCTGACCCGTCTTTTCCGTTTTCCAATCGTTAAAGGTATGTCACGCATGTCTCTCACCTTGTATCTGTTGACAATCCATATTTCATTCTTTATTTCTTAGGACGCCCACAAACTCACTCGTTCGCATGGAATCGCTATTGTGCGTGATAATGCACGCTCCTTCGTTCTCCACTTTAAGCGACCATTTTGACTCTCGCTCGTGCCATGAAACGCGCTGTTTACAGTCCCCATTTTTCGGTTTCTCGATCTCATTAATATTGGTCTCTGCGTCTCCTTGGGACAGTTTTTTTTCACGGATGGAGGAAATTCTTCCTCCAACGAATGGTAGATTTCTCGCCGATTCTCCCTCTCCCAACCTGCTATTCGCTCCTCAAGCTCGTTGACGAGCTTGATCTATGTACTTTTGGTCGCATTTGTACTATCAGCGTGTATGTGAATTAGAAGAAAGGTTTTACTCGTAAGTAGAGCGGATTTGAAACAAGGTCAAAAGCAAGCTGTGCTAACATTTCTGTTATATCACAAGGGCAACTTGCCAACTTGCCCAAGGCGCTGTTCAATGCTGTGTTAGAAGAATCGAATAGCTATTCGATCTTTTGCGGCGTTCAAACATTCCGCGTGAGTCACTGCTTTGTGATTTTATTAACAACTTCCACTTTGATCTTATCAATATTTCCCTGGATGCATATTCCCTTTCTATGTACTTGAATTCGTGCTGAAACACTTACTACTTTGATCAATCAGATATCATCCCTCAAATCTCATTTTAGCAATGTAAGTGCTGGATGGTGGTATATCGAGCAAGAGTGCGATCGTTCACCAAGTTCCCCTCACACCCATCCTCTAATAGTATGATCCTGTTAGTATAACATACGGGGTACATAGCTCTAAAATTCTAATGGAAGGAGATGTTGAAGACTCTCGGAAAGTAGCCCGATTGGCTAGTACCATTTCAGGATGTGATATCATTGCAATTTGATCATGACATCAAGCGAGCAAAGATGCGCTGATAGGCTCATCTGATGCTAACGTTTCAGTACTCCGTCGCCGAGGCCCTGGTCTCCTTCAATTGAAATTTTAGAGTCTTCTTTGCCGTCTCAATTTTCCTTAGGTTGTGTAATTACCAAAATTGAAGCAGGCCCTATATCATTTTCGACTTTGCCCGCGGCGGTAGGAGTGACAGACAGCGCTTTCAGTCATTGCGATCCTCGACATATCAAGCAGTTTCGCTAGTGCATGGCGCCTCTCGTACTAGTATCTCCGATGAATGGCTGTGTAGTGTCAGTTTGAAAATAACTAGGGCAATTTCAATTTACTAAATTAATACTCTTAATTCGTACTTAAGTAATGCTCGCAGGTGTATCGATACGCTCCATTCGGAACTCGGCCCCGGGCAGGTACTAGTAATATAAGGCGCATACTACTGCGTATCGATATTGTCCTGATATGTCTTCCCTACTATCGGTCTCGGACATAACGAAGTTGCAGACGGTCAAGGTGAGTAAATGGTGGCTTGCATCTGCCAGTGATAAACTCAAGGTTAACATTCATGTCTGATTTAGTACGCCAATTGTGAGTGTCCGCAGATCGTCCGAAAACTGAATGGCAGCATTGACTATTGTTTTTAGTGGGCAGTCTTGCAATCCTCGTGAGTATCAAACGCATTTTCTTGTATTTTTACTTCAAATCCTTGCAGGTATTTGATTATTGCATCACTTTTTCCGAAGAGGTCGGGGAAATATTTGTCTATTCGCGAGTGTTGCTCTGATCACCCCACAGGTGCGATGGACCTGGTTCAAACCATGGGATGTACCTCGTATCATGTTCACCATTTCCCGATATTTGCCTTTCGCGGGTGTCGGTATGACTGCATATGGCGAGTGACCCACTCCGATTCTCCTTATCTTGTGTGTTGCTGATGGGCATATCTTAGACGCACTACGTGACAGCAATCAGGTAAGCTTTGATGACGAATAGTTTATACGCTAAGCTGACTGCATGGGGAAAGTGTGCCTCTACTGTGGAAGGATATAGTGAGTCTATTAATACCTGCCAAACGATTCATTTTTCAAAATTCATGCAACTTAAACAATGTGAATTTCAGTCATTCACATCATATGTATCGTTGCTGCGGAAGGTGCGCGGTCTACCTGCATGTTGAGAGCGTGGATCTCACTTTCTTGGTAGGCTTGCTGGTTATTCGGACCTGGGCATTCTGGCAAAAGAGTAAACGATTGCTGATCGTGTTATTGGTCTATATTGTGGTGCGTATTTTGCAGAGCGGAAATGATTAATGATAGCATAGATTTTTATTATTGCACAGTTGTCAGTTTCCGGCGCCATTGCCACAGACCTCATCCCTACAATGTTGATCCCAGGAGGTGAGTTCAATAGTGTTCACGAACGAAAGTCGTTCTAATATGACTGTTAGAGGAGCCCCCCCCTAGGAACCTGTTATTTCGAGAGCACGCGCAATGCTGCGATCGTATACATGTTCTTGGCGATGTTCGATAGCGGTCAGTGATTATCCAAAGCTATCTAATGGTCTTCTTACCCGCGACAACATGGCAGTGATGCTGATCCTTACTGTATATAAGAGGTTTCACGATTATAAAGACTTTCGGAGCGAAATTATAGTAACTCTATACCACGATGGCATATTTTATATGTTGTGCATCCTCGGTGCGTGGAAATAGTTGGCTCTTGAGATATTATTGGGTGACGCGTTCAAGGCAGCCGTCACACTCGCCAATGTTATCTGTGAAGGTGCACTTCCAGTACGTATCTGGTCCGTCAAATCCTACGACTCACTAACTTTCTGTTTCTTCAGAGCGCCTATAGCAATATGTTTGACACGTACGTCACCGGCTGTACTTTGATTGCTAGTTGATCTTGAGCCCACTACACTAGGCTACAGGTGGTCAGTCACAGCGTCCTGGCATCACGAATTCTCTTCCGCCTTCGAGAAAGCAACGAACGTGTCCACGCACCCTCCATGTCACTAACGACGCTAGACAGTCAGATAAAATATTTACGACCTTCGTCAATGTCGATGAGTGGGACGGGTCCTACCAGTGAAGTTTGAGGCAATGTAGGTGTATGCGGAACCATCAGCCTCTGCTAAAATTAGAAGCTTCCGCTCTTATCTAATGTATACAGTACGACTCAATTGTGATATTATAAGCCAAGGATACTGCGAGACCTGAGGAGATGAACTAAATGGTGATTCGTTCCCTTGTTTCCTCCGAGCCCGGCTGTGGTGTTAATTCTTCTCATGCGACGTCAGGATAACTCTGCCTCCTGTGCCCGAGCTCTACTCCCGATAATATCGTCTTGAAGTCAATAGCGCATGGCCTCTCATTCGACATTACCCCAGTCGTGAAACCCCAGTCATCCAAGGATCCGGAGTGGGCTGGAAAGCCCAAAGAATAAGGGGCGAATTTATGGATTCCGATCTGTACCTATGATCAGGCGGATGTGACTTCCGCGTGAAAGTCTAGCTGATAAGCCTAACTGATTTACGAAAATCCTATATAATGTCTGCAAATTTTGTGATGTAGGAGCGGCTACCTGCGGTTCCGAGCATCAGGAAAACCCTCCCTCGACAAATTATGTTAAATAACAATAAATGTCGATAATTTCTGACTATTATCAGACATTATCAGCCTTAGGAAGGTTATGGCGCATAGAAGTACTTTTTTACCCCCTCGAGAGTAATGTATAATTGTCAATAATTAGTTGATATCACAAGCAATTAGAGTGAAATTCAGAAAGAATATGTTTAATCACGAAGCGGAAATCAAGCATTTCAGACGGTGTTACAATAAAAAGAATAGCATTTGATTAAAAGATGTATACAAAGTAACTAGAAACACGGGACCAAGCTGACGGAGACCAGGGTATATGAAAACGAGTGATCAACAAATCTGGGAGCAAGCTGACGGAGACCAGGGTATATGAAAGGAGTGATCAAACAAATCTGCACTATTCGCAGATCAGCACCATACTAGAAGCTAATCCTCACCCATGCCATCAAGGTCCAGTAGCGCCAACGCCTTTCGATGCTCATCAGCCTGATTATCGCCGCCCTTTCGTTTCAAAGCCCTGCCAGTAGTGTCAATACCCAAGTCAAAGTAGCACCATGCACACTAGCAAAACTTACTGTACGGACTCATAGATGTCTGCCATCATGCAGTGAAACTTCTTAGGCACGTCCTTCTTCAGATCCTCGAGGAACTTCACATGAAACATATAAGTTTCACTGAATTGATTCCCCGTGAAGTTGAACTTCCCCGGGGAACCAAGCGTCTTCCAAAACAGGGCTGCATAGATCTTGAAAACGAGTTAGCACTGCGCAAAGAGATAAATAGAAGGACGTTACTGCTGTCGCAACCAGCGCCAGCAATGGCACAGGCATTTCGGGGTGTTTGGCTTTGTTGCCGGCAATTTCGATGAAGCGCTCTGCGAATTTGACGCCGATGGACTTCGGGCCATTGAAGATTCCAGTATGCAACAGAAAGATAACAAGTTCACCCTGGTAGGGTTTGTTTCCCCTAGGCGAGGGATTGTCATTGGACTGTTGAAGAAATAAAAGTTAGTTAGATATGTAGGAATACGATAAAGAACCCGCTTCTGAGTGCGAAGAACTTAGCGAGTGGCAAAGAATAGTACAACTTACATCAAACTTCAAAGAATATGAATACGCGTGTTGCTCCATGAGTTTTTTCGCCTTCACTGCGCTCTGGCCGAGACGGAAGTAGCCATCGATGTTGGCGCATGCAACCTCTTTCAGGTCACGGCGTAATAACGGGATGCGAGGCTCCACCTTGAGTAATTGAACATAGTTAGAAAAAAGGAAAACTGCGATGAGCATTACAAGACATACCAGGTTACCAAGCTGAGTCGCATACTGTGTGTCTTCTTGAAGACGTTGTTTGATGGCATGCGCACCACTTTTCTTGGCCACTGTAAGCAAGGACTGGAGCGCGACTTGATTTTTGTCGACGAGTTCAGGATAAGCATTGACGAAAAGGAGGTGGCCCTTGGCATCCATAATTGCATCCCGGACTACTCGGCGAGTCTCTTGATTTTGATCAAGTAGTTTCACCTTCCCAGTCTCATATTGAATGAGACAAGCAGCACTCTTGGGCGCAGGTGTGGCGGAGGTGACTGTAGTGCCTCCAATGTCACTAGAGTAGGGCTCTTCGGATCCCCCACACTGAGTAGTAGTTTCATCAGTAGGCT
Organism: Suillus subalutaceus; assembly: GCF_016647625.1. Classification (NCBI taxonomy): domain Eukaryota; kingdom Fungi; phylum Basidiomycota; class Agaricomycetes; order Boletales; family Suillaceae; genus Suillus; species Suillus subalutaceus. The sequence goes on from NW_024540420.1 coordinate 93,297, forward strand.
CAGAACCATCATTGTTGCGCCAGGTCGGAATCTTAGAAGTAATGTTCACTGGATGATCGTCACGTGAGAACTGTTTATTTCGGACTCACTTCGGCTGCTTGTTTGCGATCTCGAGCAGATTGACCAGACTGAGATTTGCTCTTGCTGCGTGATTGAACATTGTGCGGCTTCATCTTTTTGTCACCCGAGTTGGTGACAAATGAAGGGACCTTCAATATCATTGTGAGTGATGGCAACTGGCGCAGCTTAAGTAACCTATCGCTGACCTCATCGGCAAGCCTCATGGCAGTAGTCTCTTGTTCCTCGCCTTCACTCTCCTCGTCAGCATCCGAGTCTTGACCATTCTTACCGTCAACCTGTGTATCAGAGTTGAGCTCATCAGAGTTGAACAATGTACTGGCATTGACATCCAGCATCGCATATGTGCGACGAAGCTTGTGAGGTCAATACAAGCCTGTGCACTAGCATGAGTAAGTGTTAAGACCGTACTCAAGTAGTATCGGATCCGAAGGGCTTCGGCCTCAGCTCGTGCGCTGTGCCCCTTTCCCGAGTCTTGCCCCTTATTTCAGAGAGCTAAAGTATCGCGTATATAGAGTAACGGCCAATCCGGATCGGATCCGGACTAGAAACTAACAGGTGAGGACTGTCCGAAGACAGAGGCGGATATGTAGACTATAGGAATCTATCCTAAGTCTCGGAGTAGACAAGAGTAGCGTACTCAAGTCCGGATGGATAACGGAGGGACTCAGAGTCCAGACGGAATGAGTGCAATCTAAGATGATATTCGAACTGATCTACTACAGCGCATATACAAAGGTTTATATACTACGGATAGCTAACGGAATGATCAATAAGCAAAGGTGCGAGGCTATGTACGAAAGTATAAGCAAAGTCTAAGTGGAGCGTATTGGTAAGTTGGATGGATCACGAATCATGAACCAGGAATGAAGTACAAGTAAAAGCGGATTCGTAAGTGTAGCGGATCAGTAAGCATAGCGGATCAGTAAGCATAGCGGATCAGTAAGCAAAGTGGAAGTAAAGGATAACCGGTATACCGGTGTACAGGAATACCGAAAGGAGATGAACGATAGTTAGAGTTATATGAACAGGAAATGAAATAAGAATCAAAGTGGATCTGTGGACCGGACGATGGATATGTTCATCGGATCTGGATCGGATCTGAGATCCAGATCATCGGATCTGTAACCGGATATATGGTATATGACAGTATCCCCCCCTTAGGGCCGATCCCTAGAGGCACAAGAATCAGCGATCCGGAACGGATGGTATGAGTGCGAGACAATGGAGAAGCTGATGGGAGAAGTTGCTGAGTTCGGATTCTGACAGATATACGGATGCCAAAGCGTCGCAGGGTGTTCCTTCCTTTCCCTACTTTTTCACTACCACTAGCTTATCTCAACCATGACTGATAACGGATCCGGCTCTAAGAAGACCGCTAAGCAGACTCTGGCGGATATCCAGGCCGCGCTGGCTGCTGCTGAGGCCGAGGTTCGGAAGGAGGAAGAGGCTGAAAAGCTGAAGCAACAAGCGGAAGAGGCGGAACGGAAGCGCTTGGCAGGGATTAAGAAGATTGAACGGGCTGAGGCCCGAAGGGAAGCGGAGGAGGCTAGGCGCAGGGCTATAGTAGCGGAAATGGTGAGTTATGACTTGTTCTATCGGATCCGTCCCTTATCGGATCCGTAGTCTCGCGCCATCTCAGCGGATAAGGATGGGGCTTGTACCCGCTGCGCTAAGAAGGGTCGGGCCTGTCTGTGGTCCGATGCGGATAGCAATTCCTTGGTAAGTCATCCTTGAATCTTCGGATCCGTGACTCTTAACATTCGGATAGATCAAGGCTTGTAACGCGTGCCGGAAGGACAAGGCTCCTTGTCCCGGACGACCTGGAACCGTTACGGATTCCAAGTCTAAGAAGAGGCAGCGCGCTGCTGAGAACCCATCTCCGAGAGGCAAGGGTAAGAAGCGCCAGCAGAGTCCGACTCCGGATCCGGATATGAAGACGGTAGTAGCGGATGAGGTGGAAGTGGAGTATGATGATCAGGCCTGGGTCGCGGCCGCTAATAGCATTGTAGCGGAACTGGCTCGGACCAACGGATTGCTCCAGCAGAGCATCGGAGCGGCGGAAGGGAGTAGGACTGCTATAGAGCGGATGAATACTAACTTGGAGGCGTTTTTGGAGCAGCAGAGGGAGTTCCAGACCATCCTTCTTGAGGGGATCCGGAATGGAATCCGGATTACAGAGGCGGCTCGTTCTGAGGCCACTGACAAGGACGTTGATGAATCCGGATCCGGATCGGGTGGGGACATGGAGATGGATGGCTGAGGATTTTCGGATCTGCCTTCTCTGCTACTAATGTACTTGTATATCCGCTTTGTATATTCATTGTATAGCAATAGGACCGGGTTTGTCTGGATATGCAGTGTGGAAATCCGAGACTAGATCGGACGCGTTTCCGAGTTCCGTGGCTAGTAGCCATGAAGTCTCTTCGTCTGTTCCTTCGTATCCGGACCATCGGACGAGGTATAAGAGTTGGCATTGTCTTCTACGACGGTCCAGCTTAGAGTCTAGGATTTCGGATATCTCATATTCTGGTTCTCCGTCGACTTCGACCGGAGGTGGAGGAGGCTGGATCCGATTGGGAATTGTGTTCGGAACGGATGGTTCTAGCTGTGAGACATGGAAGACGGGGTGGACGGATTTCATGGATTCGGGAAGTCGGATGGTAAAGGAATGGGTACCCGGACGGGATATGACTTCAAACGGACCTAGATTCTTTTCCGAGAGTTTCTTAGACGGACGAGTGGACCGGAAGTACTTAGCCTTGACAAAGACTTGGTCTCCGATATTGATATCCGGAGCAGGTTTCCGTTTAGCGTCCGCAGGTCCTTGATATCTTTCTTGGGCGTGAGCCATTTCTTCTCTAAGGAATTGGTGAAGGTCGTCGAGGTCTATAGCATAGTCGCGAGCGCGGATGGAGGATAGATCGCGTTCCGGATGGACGGATATGTTCGGATGATAACCCTTATTAGCAAAGAAAGGCGATACTCCGGTAGTAGCACTTGGAGCGTTATTGTAGGCAAATTCTGCTAAGGGAAGTAGTTCCGACCAGTTGTCCTGTTGATAATTGCAATATATCCGAAGGTATTGTTCCAGGGTTTGGTTGGCACGCTCGGTTTGTCCATCCCCTTCCGGATGATATCCGGATGTGAAGTGGAGGACCATATCCAATGCTTTTCCTAAGGATCGGAAGAAGTGGGATACAAACTCTGTACCGCGATCCGAGGTGACATGGGACGGAACTCCGTGCTTGGAAAACACATGAAGTAGGAATAGACGAGCGAGATCCGGAGAGGTAATGGTATCGTGAGTCGGAACAAATATTGCTTGTTTGGATAAACGATCTATGATAACGAGGATGGCTGTAAAGCCTGATGAGTCCGGAAGTTGCTCTATGAAATCCATGGATATGGAATTCCAAGGCTTTTCCGGTATGGGTAGTTGCTTGAGCAATCCGTAGGGTTTATGTCTCGGAACCTTGGCTCGGGCGCAGGTAGTGCAGGACCGGACGTAGTCCTTAACATAGGTGCGTATACCCGGCCATGTATACTCGCGTCGGATGAGGTCTAGGGTTCGGTTTTGACCAAAATGTCCGGATAAGGGGTGATCATGAGTATTACGGAGGACGCGAAGTCGAAGGTTATCGGATTCTGGGACATATATACGGTTGTCGCAACGGAGGAAACCCCTATCGTCCACTGTCCATCTCGGATCTGAAGGTACCGGAAGATGGTTGGTTGCAATAGGGTCATTAGGAAGTGCGGTCAGGATGTCTTTCCGAAGGTCATCAATATCCATTAGAACAGCTGCTCTAAGAACCGGAGTTGCTAAGGTTGAGGCTCGTAGGGACGAAGCTAACTGTTCGGACGTGAATACCGGACGGAAGTTATGAGGGTTAACTCGAGCGTAGTCCTTATCCCCCTCTTTGGGATAGACGTCCCAGCGTCTAGTAAGGGAATCCGGTTTAACTCCGAGTTTTCCGGGACGGAAGCGGATGACAAGATTGAACTGATGGAGGAATTCCGACCAGCGGGCCTGACGGCGAGAGAGGAGTTTGGTAGTGGCGAAGTACTCAAGGTTCTTGTGGTCCGTGACAACATCTACAGGCTCGGCCGAGCCTTCTAGATAATGTCGCCAGGTCCGGAAAGCTTCGTATATAGCTAGAAGTTCCTTATCGTGGGTGTCATAGTTAAGTTCCGGAGCGGTTAGCGTTCGAGAGTAGAACGCTACCGGACGAAGCTCTGAGTCCGGACATACTATGGATAGTATTCCAGCTATAGCGTAGTCAGAGGCATCGGTTTCCACAACTATAGGAACATCCGGCATCCAGTGCGTAAGCACCGGAGCCGTAGTGAAGGCTTTCTTGAGTTCTTCGAAGGATTTCCGACATTCATCGGAAAAGTTCCACGGAGCATCCTTGCGTGTAAGCCGTGTTAACGGAACCACGATATCCGAGTAGTTGAATATAAACCGTCTATAGAAATTTGCGAATCCGAGGAAGGATTGGATATCCTTGACTTTCCGAGGTTCCGGCCAGTCAGTAATAGCTTGGATCTTATCGGACGACATAGTTAAGCCGTCCGGAGATAGGAGATATCCGAGATATTCAACGGAGGTGGAATGGAATTCGCATTTTTCGGGTTTGGCATAGAGACGATGTTTACGGAGTCGACGGAGTACTTCTCGGACGTGTTGCTTGTGGGACGCAAGGTCATGGGAATAGATGAGGATGTCGTCCAGATATACGATAACGCATACATCCAGCATATCAGCAAACACGCTATTGACAAAGCGCTGGAATGCTGCTGGAGCGTTAGTGAGACCTTCCGGCATCACCAACCATTCATAGGAGCCATAGCGCGTTCGGAAGGCAGTCTTCCATTCGTCCCCTTCCGCTATCCGGACAAGATGATAAGCGGATCGGAGGTCGATTTTGGTATAAACTTTAGCACGGCTCGGAGAGTCTAATAGGTCGGCAATGAGGGGTAATGGATATCGGTCTTTCTTAGTGATCTGGTTGAGTCCACGGAAATCCACACAAAGGCGGAGGGATCCGTCCTTTTTCTTGACAAATAGGACCGGAGCTCCGTGAGGAGAGGATGAGGAGCGGAGGAGTCCAGAGGCAATATTTTCATCAAGAAACTTCCGGAGGGCTGCAAGCTCGACCGGGGATAGAGAATAGATAGTTCCGAGGGGAGGACTAGTTCCTTCTTCCAGATCTATGTTCAGATCATAAGGACGATGTGGAGGAAGCTGACCAGCCTTTCCCTTGTCGAAGACATCCGCAAACTCGTGATAGTCCGAAGGAATTTGGGATAGATCCGGAGGATCGGACGATAGAGAAGCGGATCGGAGATCGACACCGGATGGTCGAAGGTATATACTGAACTGGACCGATCCTTCTAACTTGCAGGCCCGGCAAAAGGCAACTGCATTGATTAGGGATATATTAGGAACAGTGTTATCAGCGGAGGGTACGGATGTAGTCGGAGGAGGTATGGTTTCCGTCGGAGGAGGGATATCCGAGGACGGAAGTGACGTCGGAGGGGTCGATGGCATTCCATGAGATGTCGTCCGGAATTCGATGCTGCCCAAAACCCAGTCAATCAACGGATTGTGTCGGGTGAGCCAGCTATATCCAAGAACGATAAAACAAGATGAATCCAAAGGGGTAACGTAGAACGTATCAGAGGTGACTACACCGGACGGAAAGCGGACGGACAAATCTATAGCTTCGGAAATAGTATTATTACAAGTACCATCAAACAAGCGGAGCGGAATCGTAGGTATCGGATATGTAGGGATTTTAGTGTTTTCGGATGAACGCAGTATCTATGAAACAATGAGAAGAACCACAATCTACAAGAGCTGGAAATTCGGATACGGATGGAAGTAACGGAAGTGAAACATATGGACAGAGGGAAGTCGGATCCGAGAGCGCGACAGCGTTGAGTCTTAACTCCTTTGTGCAGGCAGAGTCAACGCGACCCTCTTCCTGCACGGAGCTAGGAGAGTCGCGGACTATTTTTTTGTCTCAGTAGAGACATCCGGTTTGACTTCCGGAGCGACTACTGCAGCGCGGCCTTTGGCAGCACGCGAAGTAGACTTGGTGCATTCCCGAGCAGTATGACCGGGTCCACCACAGAATAAGCAGAGTTTCTTGTCCATCCTTCTCTGCCGCTCTTCGGACGTTAACTTTCCGTCCTTACCCAGCTTGGAAGTAAGATCCGGAACCTTAGGAGCGGACGAGTTCGAGGACGCGGATGGCTTTGTAGACTTCTGATCATTGGAGTTTCCGGATTTGTGATTTCCGGATCCGGACGTATTGGAGTTCGTCCGGTCAGAAGCAGATTGCTTAGGGGTAGTGGATGAAGTGGGTTTAGCTTCTCGAGAGATCTCTCCCTTCCGTTCCCAGTATCGGGCGTCGATAGTCTGAGCGAGGACTTTGTATTCGGAAAGAGTAGAGGGTTTACCCATGCGACTGATTTCATCCTTGATACGGGCCGGGAGTCCGTTGTAGAATTGGCGTCGTAAGGCTCCGTCGCCCCAGCCACGAACCTGTGAAGCAAGACGCTGGAATTCCACAACGTACTTGTTGATGCGCTGTCCATCGCGCATGTGGAGCTGTTCGAGCTGCATTTCTGCATCACCGGATGGGTCATGAGGCCCGAAGTTGGCTTGGAGTTCAAGCATGAACACGGAATAGTCATCCATCCAATCCGGATGGTCGTCCGAATCATCGGACAGGAGATCCGGTTCAAACCATTCAAGGGCCATACCCTTAAGGTAGGATTGGGCGAAGTTGACTTTAGCCCTTCCGGTACGGAAAGCCTTAGGCTTGCTCTGGAAGTTAAGCTCACACTGGACAAAGAACGCACGGAGCTTCCGTGGTTCGGATCCGTCGAAGGTATCCGGTTCTCGGACCTTGACTCTAGAATCTTCGGATGCGGGCGCGCGACGATTATTGCGAGCAAGGTTATCGATGGCTTCTGAGAGTCGAAGCATAACGCGGTCTTGTGGGTTTAGACCGTCATTTTCATCATCCTCAACATCCGGATCATCATCCGGATCACCACCGTTATCATCGGGTGGATTACCAGGGAAATCATCATCACCATCATCGGGATCATCATCGTCCGGAGGTCCTACGGCAGGAGTGCGTGTTGGGGTTTCCGGGTGTCGACGATTAAGGAGTTCGGATATGGTTTGAGCGGTTCCGTGGGCGCTAACACGGCGCTGAGAGAAACTGGTGAAGGTGTTGACTATAGGTGTCGGATCACGACGGAGGGAGGTTAGTCCGACCGCGTGCAGAGTTGTTTGTGTCTTGGTAGGAGGCATGATAGATGTTAAGTAACTCGGAAAGGTATGAGTTCGAATATACTGTTAAGACCGTACTCAAGTAGTATCGGATCCGAAGGGCTTCGGCCTCAGCTCGTGCGCTGTGCCCCTTTCCCGAGTCTTGCCCCTTATTTCAGAGAGCTAAAGTATCGCGTATATAGAGTAACGGCCAATCCGGATCGGATCCGGACTAGAAACTAACGGGTGAGGACTGTCCGAAGACAGAGGCGGATATGTAGACTATAGGAATCTATCCTAAGTCTCGGAGTAGACAAGAGTAGCGTACTCAAGTCCGGATGGATAACGGAGGGACTCAGAGTCCAGACGGAATGAGTGCAATCTAAGATGATATTCGAACTGATCTACTACAGCGCATATACAAAGGTTTATATACTACGGATAGCTAACGGAATGATCAATAAGCAAAGGTGCGAGGCTATGTACGAAAGTATAAGCAAAGTCTAAGTGGAGCGTATTGGTAAGTTGGATGGATCACGAATCATGAACCGGGAATGAAGTACAAGTAAAAGCGGATTCGTAAGTGTAGCGGATCAGTAAGCATAGCGGATCAGTAAGCATAGCGGAAGTAAAGGATAACCGGTATACCGGTGTACAGGAATACCGAAAGGAGATGAACGATAGTTAGAGTTATATGAACAGGAAATGAAATAAGAATCAAAGCGGATCTGTGGACCGGACGATGGATATGTTCATCGGATCTGGATCGGATCTGAGATCCAGATCATCGGATCTGTAGATCCGGATATCGGTATCTGTACCGGATATATGGTATATGACATGGGATCTCCCAATGCTGAAATATTGATAGGCCTATGGCACCAGGTTGTGATCTGCCAGCACACTGTCATTTTATTATAAAATGTATCTACTCTTACATAGGTAGCTTCCAATGGCAGACTCCATAATCACTGACTTTGCTCCAAGGTGTGATATTGTCATAGCAACTATTAGCAAGATGCTGATGTTCAACTGAATATGTCTGGCTTTAGATAGCCAGCTTTTGATGGTGAAATATATAATTACTGACAGTGTGCCAGGGTATTATATTGAGTGGTAATGGCATACCAAGATGTTGATGCATGATCAAAGATGTCTGGGCAGCTTTCAATGGCAAGACCTGTAATTACTGACAGTAGGACAGGGTATGCTATTGAATCATCATAACATATCAAGATGCTGATGTTCAACTGAATATGTCTGGCTTTAGATAGCCAGCTTCCACTGGTAGGATCTAGAATCATTGACAGTATGGCAGGGTATGCTATTAAATCACCATGGTATATCAAGATGCTGATTGTGACCAAACACATCTGGGCAGCTTTCAATGGTGGAACCTATAATTGCTGACAGTATGGTAGGGTATGCTACTGAATCACCATACCACGTCAAGATGCTGGTGTTCGACTGAATACATCTGGCTTTAGATAGCCAGCTTCCAATGGCAGGATCAAGAATCATTGACAATATGGCAGGGTATGCCATTGAACCTTCATGACATATCAAAATGACAACTTACGACCAATCAAGTCCAAGTAGCTTCCAATGGTGGGATCTATCTTCACTGCCAGTGTGTTGTTGAATTGCCAGGCCATATCAAGTTGCTGATCTTCGGCCAAAGACATCTGGATAGCTTCCAAAGGCAAGATCTATAATGGCTGACAATATGGCAGGATATGGTATTGAAATATCGCGCCCCATCAAGATGATGACTTTCGAGTGATCACATCTAGGCGGCTTCCTATGACAGGCTCTATCACTGATGTTAACTGAAGATGTTGTATCACATAGATGGAACATTTATCGATTGCATTATGATTCGCATACCCTTATAGACATATATGGCTATGATACAATAATGAATTACGTAGTGTCAGTACTTGTAGTTGCTCGTTCTCGCAATGCAGCTCGTTTTGCGCGAATTTTTGACAATGTGCTGTTCTTGCTGATACTGCGCTGTGAAGAGGATGAGTTGGGAAAAATTCGACTGTGTAAGTTGTCAATTGAGAGATTTGTTGTGAGGTTGAAGATACATATTACGAACCATGTCCACCACGTCATCAACTCAGCTACTTCCTCACTTTCATCGGGATCCTCCAGCAGGTCGAGAATACTGTGATAGAAATTTTCGGAATCGGTAACCATGTCTGTGCGCGAGAATACAGACGACAAACTTAACGAAAATCGAACCTAGAGAAAGAAATATCAGCGGGGGCAGGTATACAATATGAAATTTTCTGCATGCCTGTGTGGCAATATAGGCTAAAGATCCTTTCGTTACGGACTTCATGCCGTGAAGGTAGGCATTGCCGGAACATGTAGCTTTGGGCTCCCTATCCATGGAGCTCGGAGACATAAAAACATGTTTGAACCCCTACTGAGAGATAATATGTTGAGTCAGATCTTTATTGCCAACACTTGCACTTACAAATACGAGTATCTTGCTTTTCAGCAAGCCCTTCCATGGATCCTCAGGATCGTAATCACACCCAGCATACAAGAACATGGGCCACTGGTCTCCACGAACTGCGGTTTCACCGCTTTTGAGGCTCTGCTTGGTTCTGGATAGTGTTACAAGGGTTGGGTGATTAGATGACAAGACTTACTCTGCATTCGACCAGTCAAGCCCAGTGGGACAGAGCAATGCACTGGTAACCTCATGATTGAATCCACGATCAGACTTGATGTTTCGGGAGAGGGGTGGGATGACAGCCTGTCCTTTGGGCACAAGCCATTCGAGGATGGCAGATTTGAGGGGTCTTTGTGTCATCTCCTCGCGCAACAGAAGCACCTTTACCTAGCTGCAAAGCGCTGAGTATGACAACCTTCCGGTATGGAAAACTGACCAATTCTCCCGCATGGATAATGTCTTCCTCCTCGCCATTTGTCAGACGGTCTAGAAGTCCAGGATACGAATCTACTAGCTCAATAAACACCTTGTGTTCCTGTCGTACGCTACCATAGTCCTTTAAGCGCTGGCGGTATGTCATTGTCACGATGGTACTCACTCTGCTGGATAATCCTCAATGGGAGAGTCCATCAACTCTTCGAGTTGGAGTATTCCTGTAGTCAGAAGTGCAGGATAATTGCAGAGTGCAAATACTGTCCGGCCAAAATGGCGGCCATGAAGAACAAGCGGATTAGATGAAGTCCTGACGAGGACAAGTCAGGAAGGCTGTAGCTCACCTGAAAGGGCACTTACGCCTTTTTATGCGGTCCCAAACGAAGGGCTGAACCACTACGCTTGCGCGAAGGATTGCTGGGAGAGGGATGGTTCTCGTCACTACTCATACTAAGTTGAATAAGCGATGTACCATTAGTAGATGTGGGGCTTTATATGTGCACACGGAGATGAAAAATCCTCGCCGTCCGAGCACCATAAATATTGTAAGGATAAAACTGCACCTTCCGAGCGCCATAGATATTGTAAGGATAAAACTGGGCCTTCCCAGCGCCATAGATATTGTAACGACAAAACTGGGCCTTCCCAGCGCCATAGGTGCCGTAAAGTAAAGCAAACCTCGTCATCCTGTTTACCTGACATGCGTAGTCATCGTTGCATGTAGATACATAAATGATATGCTTACAATTATGAGGTATTATCCCCCGCGGGACAGCTCAATGAGCGCATCTTTGAATGATACCTTCAACTGGGGGAGCGCTTATTAGTAATTAATAAGTATATGCAGTACAAAGCATACTGCTAATATACACCACATGATAATCGTAGCAGGGAGTTTTTTTGTTAAGTGACTATTGTATAGGTATTAGTTTCTAGTTGGTGAAGTGTTGAGAGTTGGGTAAGTTCGAAGTCATTTCTCCAGGTTCTAGTTAAGTGTAAATTCGACGGCCCATAAGTTAACCAAATGCTTGATTTTCAAAAAAAAATCTGTGCAAGTCCAACAACACCAATTTATATAGCTAGCTATCATACTAATACTAGAGTGAAGTATGATGAAAGTTGGGAAGAGGATCGTTGTGTGAAAAGAGCGTGCTAATATAGTGAACAACTACATTATACTCATTCAGTATATCAAGGTGTCCTTCGCATAATCACCTTTTTTTCTCTCCCAAGTCTGGGCATGAGTCCTATATTTAAATGTGAACATGTAGAGTAGTACATGTGATCGTGATAGTATGTGTTTAGCTCTGGCTGGCTGCACGTTTCTAGTCCTGCAGCAGGGCCTTTACTGTCACCACCCAAAGCGATTGTAGTAAGCCAGGCCACACTATATTGTGTGGGCATGACTTTAATTCGACAAATATAGTATATGATAGAGGTCTCGGTCCACAATTCTCAGGGACTCAATGCTGTTGCGCTTGTCAGTCCATTGTGCAACTGAAAACCACAGCTCGCCACAATAGTATCTAATCCAAAATAGTGATTCACTATAAATACTGACTTCGCGCTGTGACAATCATACCAGCGCTAGGCGCGTATGAGTGTCATAGGCACATTTGCCTTACCTTGAGGAAAGGAGTAAAGCGCTAGTCACCAGCGCTATTCAGCTCCCAAGCTATCCACTTTGGAACTGCTTTCTCCCATAGCGCGCTGCCCGGCCTGACACCTAGGTATTTCCGTCCTCCCATGTTCCTGCCTATGTCCACCTACCTCCGCTGGTGCATTATTTTTCATTAAACGTCGCTACTCATCAGTTGCAGGTCTTATTACATGCATCCTCGTGTTCCGCTGCGCTGCATGTCTTATTACCTGTCGCTACATTGTGCCTCCATCAGTGTCGCTACTATTCTTGCCTACGCATTCCCGAACTTTTATGCAGTATGAAAAAATGACCCGTCGCACATACAGTACAGTACTTCCCTTCCCCGGACCTTTGCTGGTGTCGGAGTCACTTTAGTCGCATATCCTAGTTTTGGTGCAATCGATTCCGCTCTTGCCAATCTCTCTGATTGTGTGTCGCTTGACTTGCTTCAAGTGAACGTTGCTAAAGTTCCTTCATAAGTTTGATCTTCACAATGTCAGGATCGCTGTGGTAGTCGAGCTATAATCTAGTCGCTATCAGGCATTCCACTTGCACTATCATACCTTATCCCTCGCTTTCCCTTCTTTTAATTTCTTCTCGCTGTCGCTAGTCGGACATCGCATAGCGCTATCACATAGGACAACTTGCATAGCGCTACTTACTTATATGCACGTTTCTCTGTCGGAACTCACTTGTCGCTAGTCGCTGATCGCTACAGCGCTACTCATTAGTTTTTGGTCTTAGGTCGCTATAGGTTATTAGCCCTTCGCATCATCGCTACCCTTGCATATTTGAAGGGAGTTGCTTCAATAGGCGTCCTCTTGGGTCGAATATTACACTCGCGCCTATTTGGATCAGTAGCGCTAGTTCTAACCAGCCTAGTCACTATTTCTCTTACACAGCGCATTAGCAGGTCTTCTTTCTCCTCCTACTACCATACCTCGACACCATTACTAGTATATAACGTAGAGAACATAGAGTCTAGACTATCGAATAGACATTGAATGTATGTGAAAAATTAAGTTGGTTGTAATGCTGAGGTTGATAACAGACTATACAGAACCATGTCCAAGCGTGCCGGACTTCACGTTGGATCCAGAGGTGACGAACCATCTGCAAAGTGACACAGGACTGCTGAAGGTAAGTTGTATCATACCATCAAGATCGTTATTGACGAGCACGATATAGGGGATGATGCATTACCACCAGCACTGTATGATGCCTGCTGCATGGGACATTCTGACACAATTCCTTACTTCATCTATGTCAATGTCTGAGATGGATGACATGCTTGTATCTTATCTTGGCGATAGATACCATGAAGATGACTGGGTGGAACCTCGACGTCTCTTATTCTCCGGCGATGGAAACGACGCTGAATCTTTGAGGAACCTCAAACTCTCTCAAGGTAAAGTACGTGCCTGATTCACCAGAAGATTGTTCCGTGGGTACCTCTGCATCAAGGACCAACGGTTCCTTGTCAAGCTCGCCTGTTCGAAAGTTGCTTATGCGACCAAAAGTAAGTCAGTCACGGCTGGTAATATTTGTGAACTAAACAGCAATTGTAGGCTACAAATTCTACCTCCAAGATTGGGGAGGAGGAGATGGAGAGTGGATGGACACTCACGCATTTGAAAATCGTATAAGCAACCCAAAGTAAGTGAATGTCATGGTGATATTTCTGTGAATTAAACAAATTCAGACTAAGAATTCCTTTATCCTCGATATGGCCAAGGTTGGGGATGATGATGAGGAGGAGGAGGGGGGGAGGAGGGGGGAGGGCTATGGGGATGGCACATCTGTGGGGTCTGCGATGGTTACGCGCTTGGCAAGACCGTTGGCAACACAGAAGTTAGCTGCAACCTTCGACGATATGGCCACTCGGTTTGAGCAGAATCAGCGCTGCTCGTCACAAGGCTGCGAGAATGCCACTCACGGAGTTCCCGAAGCCAGGATGTATCTGGTTCACGTTCAAAGTAGGTTTACTTCTCGATCACGCAGTATATTGCTAATTTATCGTAGGAACTACCACTGAATATGTCACCTCACACCTTCGAAAGAAAGGATTCCCGTGACCGTATCAGCTTGGGCAGCTGGCCAGCTGTACGTGGTGGCGGACAGTCCAAAAAACAGTCGCAAAGTCCTTGCCCCTCTCACTTTACCTGGCTGTAAAACAGTACACTCTCGTCACGGAGGAAGAACGTGGAGCTGTAGAGCGTTCACAGTCCGAATTTCCTAACCCAGCGTGGGTGAGGGTTAAGAACGGCCCGTACAGGGGCGATACAGCGCTGGTCTTCGAACAGTTACCAAATGGTATCGTCGCGATCTTAATTGTTTCGCGAGACATGCCCTATGCCATGCCTGGCAGAACTCGGGCGTTGGTTGAGCAATCTCGCCTCCCAAAGAACAAGACTGTGTCTGATGTCATTCATGACGATCAAGTGGTAGGGTGGAAGTTTAAAGGTGAAAGCTACTACTGGGGCTCCTTCTGAAAAACTTTTACCGTGACCGACTAGAACTTGTCACATCCCTCATATCAATGACATTCATTGCACCTGGAGTCCGGATGGGACAGAATCTTCATGAAAGAAACTGTGATAGCATTTTCGATGCAGTTCCTGCGCGTGGGCGATTCAGTCAGGGTTGTCACAGGCTCTCTTCGTGGAGAGCTTGGGAAGGTTGTTTCTACTGACCATACTGTCGGTTCAGTATGCTTGGAATCCGCCTTCGATGGGCATAAACGGAGGTAGAAGTTCCTCTGCAGGACATAGAACACATCTTTCAAGTCGGTGATACTGTAAGAATTGTGGCCGGCTCGTATTTTGGCCTGGAAGGGCACATCATCCAGATGCGTGAAGATTATGTCATGTTTGTCAATACGGTACCAATGAAGAGGTAAATCTCTATTTTTAATTTTGAACTATCTAATACTGAGTTGTGCATAGATTGAAGTGTCAAAGTACTACTTAGATGGGCGTCCATTGACTCACACACTTACCTCACGGTTGCCAACACAGCAATATTTTGAGCCCTACGAGTCTGACTCAATCCAAATCGGGGATTATATAGAAGTTCAGGGGGAAAGCACAAGGGGAGACATGGCATCGTGGACTGGTGTGCTAAGGGGGACACTGATATCTGGTTCAAGGATATTTTCACTTCGAACAACGTAGAATTGTCAAGCATATCAG